>NC_047114.1:65568265-65794941 GCF_902500255.1 Thalassophryne amazonica | reverse complement strand
CAGGTGTGGAAAAACTCATGCATGCGCACGAGGGTTCAAGCATGTCTGATGTGAAAACATATGAATCAAATCCATATAGTTTAGAAAAAAAAAAGGTACGATACTTTATGGACAGACCTCGTATGAAATAGATTGAACTGCTTTAATACTTTTCTTTTGCCCTGGTGAAATGTTTAATGTAAGATTTTTATGTGTAAATGTATTTAAACACCACAGATTGCTGACAATGTGATTCTTTAACTTTATTTAGGAGTTTAGGAAGGCCTGATGATCAGAGTTGATCAGCACAGAAAATTGAGGCTGCAGGTGCAGTCAGAGCTGTTCCCCTCCCCCACTCACACGGCCTGCAGAGTCACTGTGTGGGGAGGGGGACACATCAGGACTCTGACACCCCCCTCCTCCACCCCCCCCCCCCTCCCTCACAGGGCCTGTGTGGGGGAGGGGACTGAGTTTTGGTCTCAGGTTTGAACTCAGGTTTGCAGCGTGAGAACGAGGTGGAGGACTTTACCTGCTCTGCTGGAAAAGACTGGAAGGGCTCTGGAGAGATTTAAAAGAAGACTTGAGAAATTAAAACTGCGTCACAAAGAATGTGAAAGACGCTTTTTTGCAAGAGTTTCTGAGAAGGTACGTTTTTGTTTGATTTTGTTGTTCTAAATGTTAGCCAATGCTAAGTGTAATTTTTTAATATGAAAGAAACATGGTTTATTAATTGGAGAGTGTAAATGCTAAGTTAGGCTAAATTTGAAGCTAGAAAGTAAGACATTGTATAAGGCTTCTTAACAAGCCAATTAACCACAGTGACTATGTTGATTTAATTCATCAGCTTCTCTAAAAAATTAAATGACCAGTTCCAGTCTTTATTTGAAAATCTTGAACCAACTTTATGACATTTTGTGAAAATATATTTAGGGTGCCTGTCCTGTACTTATGGGTGTTGAGTTTAATCAGTGAACAGAGCAGGTGTGTTTTATTTAAATCAGTATGAAGGTAGCATGTAGCTCTGGGTAAATTTGGGGTTATGGTCAGGATAAGAAATGGCTTTGAATCCATTCTTATTTAAAGTGATGTGTATTTTTGTGTAGTGGTGTCAAGTGTGCAGATTTCAGTGTTTCATGTGGTCTGCATATATAGTGACCGATCACATGTATTAGCCCATTATTTAACATGTAGTTAGAGAGAAAATGAGTGGCATAGAATGCTTGCTAAAATATAAATATATTCTGTTCAAAGAATGCAACTGCACAAATTCATCAGTCAAAATTAAATTTAGCTCCCATCACCAGGATAATCCAGAATCAGTATTGCTCTCTGGCCATACAATAAAATTCTCAAAATAAAAAGGCTAATTTGATGAACTGTAGATTTATGCATATTTACAAAAATAACAAAAAACAAAATTGCATGAAGCTGACAGGATTATGTATTTTTATATTTACATGATCAAAAGTGTCTCAAAAGGTAAATTGTTTTATTACAATGCAATTATCTAAATTGGCATTAGTAAATTGTTTTATTACAATGCAATTATCTAAATTGGCATTACTGGGTAAATTAGGCAATCTACCTCATTTAAAAGGATATTTGATAGTTTACATGATGGCCTTTTCTCTGATTACTACACTTTTTGCTTACAGATGGATCCAGTCAGCGAGGACTCTGAGAATAACTTCCTTGAATCCGATCTGTCCAGCTATTCAGGATCAGACCCACCTTACAATCCAGCTCAGTCGGATACAGATTTAAGTGAAGATGAAGATCAACAAAGAGGCAAGTGTACCTTTCAAAAACACAAGAGCCCCAAAACATACATAAAAAGAAAAAACAAGAACAATGAGAAAGTGAAAACAGTTAGCATCAAAATCTGTACTAAAAGGGAAGATGGCAGACGGTCATGGGACAAAAAACACTACTGTCCCTACTGTGCACAGGCAAACTCTAAGATGGCAAGGCATTTGGAAAGAAAACACATGAAGATAAAGGATGTAGCATATGCCTTCAGCTTTCCAGCAGGATCAAAAGAACGCAAGGTTCTTCTGGATCAACTCCGCAATAAAGGAGATTTCAAGCACAATGCCAAAGTCCTGGAAGAGGGTAACGGAGAGCTTGTGACATGGAGGCAGCCACCTCACAAGGCTTTGGTTGAGGATTATTTGCCATGCATCTATTGTTATGGGATGTTTGTAAAAAAGGAGCTATGGAAACATCTGTCCTCATGTGGAAGTAAAAAACTTTGTGTGACAGATGAGAAAAATAAAGGAAAAAGTGTCCAAAGTCGTGCTGCACGCCTGCTTCCAATTGCTGCTGCTTCCAGTGGATGTCCAAAATATCGTTAATAACATGCGACAAGATGGTGTGTCCTTTCACAATCAGGAGTGATTCCTTGATTTGCATGTATGGAGAATCACTGTATGCAAAACATGGGCGTGTGAAGTCAAGACACCACTACATTGCACAGAAACTGAGGGAAACTTGCAGATTCATGTGGTTGCTAAAAATATGGACAAGACTGTGAGAGGTCTTCAAGACTTATGTACACCCTCAAAATTTCAGTTTCTTGTCAGTGTGGCTAAGAAGATTACAGAATTTAGTCCTGGCAAAATTAGTATGGAAAACCCTCCACAGCTGTCAAAATTGGATTTAGTCTGAAAGGAGCAGTGGAGGTCCTAATTGGACAAACACTCATGAATGATGATGACCAAGGAGAGAGGAAGGCAAAGAAATTCTTGGAGCTTTTGGAAAAGAACTGGAAGAACCATGTTTCTGTCAGTGCTCAATCAAACATACAAGAAAAAGATGGAACAAACAAGATGACATCCCCCTGACCAAAAATGTGATCATTCTGAGGGACCATCTCAGGATGGTAGAGGATAAAGCAAAAGAAGAAACTGACACAGAAGCAAGTTTAACAGCCTACAAAATGTTAAGTGAAACCGTTCTAGCACAGCTTATCATCTTCAACAAACGTCGTGAAGGGGAAGCATCACGCTTGACTCTTGACACCTACAAGACAGCAAGCTCAACTGTCATAAACAAAGACATTTATGAAACCCTATCTCCTTTGGAAAAAGAACTTAGCAAGTTACTCACTCGGATAGAAGTCCGGGGAAACGAGGCAGGAAGGTACCTGTTTTCTTGACCGAGCGAATGCAGGAGTCAATCAATTTGTTGATTAAAAAGAGAGATGAAGCTGGCATACTTGCTGAAAACCCTTATCTCTTTGCAAGACCTGGTGCAATGACGAACATACGTGGATGTGACTGCTTGCGAAATATGCAGAGGAAAGCAAGCAGAAAAACCCAGAGCTCCTGAGATCAACTAAGTTAAGAAAACCAGGTGGCCACTTTGTGTCAACTCCTGGATCTAAGTGAACAAGGCTTGAAACAGTCGCAAGACTTCATGGGACATGACATCAGAGTTCATCGGGACTTTTACCGACAGACTGACAAAACCTTTCAGATTGCCAAAATAAGCAAACTTCTGTTTGCCATGGAACAAGGCACTGGGGCCTTAACAGGGAAGAATCTCAACACCATTGACCTCTCTGTTGGTGGTATGTATGCACTGCATCTGACACAGTTTTGACCTGCTGTTTTACACTCATCAAACGGGATTCTCATAAAAATTGTCACATTAGTTATCGGAGATCCTAAGAACTAAAAAGTGTTTTGACAAATCTGAGAATTTCCAAAATGGTTTGTGACATTTCTGTTTGTACAGTGACAATGATCATCTAAATCAGATCAATAACAAAAAGGAAAATTATTTCTAATTTCTTCTAAAGCTGCGTTCACACCGGGCGTGACGTGAGCGACATCAGCGACAGGTTGCCATGTAATCCCTATGGAACGACATGTTTTGGCGCCAAGTCACACGATGGACGCGAAAGAAGCGATTGGCGTGTTTGTGGTGCGATATTGTGTCGCATCACATCGCGTTGCCCTCCTCCCCAAGTTGAAAAATCTGAACTTTTTTGTATTGTCGCGCCGCAATGACCAATCAAATCAATTTTATTTATATAGCGCCAAATCACAAACAGTTGCCCCAAGGCGATTTATATTGTAAGGCAAAAGCCATACAATAATTACAGAAAAACCCCAACGGTCAAAACGACCCCCTATGAGCAAGCACTTGGCGACAGTGGGAAGGAAAAACTCCCTTTTAACAGGAAGAAACCTCCAGCAGAACCAGGCTCAGGGAGGGGCAGTCTTCTGCTGGGGACTGGTTGGGGCTGAGAGAGAGAATCAGGAAAAAGACATGCCGTGGAAGAGAGCCGAGATCAATCACTAATGATTAAATGCAGAGTGGTGCATACAGAGCAAAAAGAGAAAGAAACACTCAGTGCATCGTGGGAACCCCCCAGCAGTCTAAGTCTATAGCAGCATAACTAAGGGATGGTTCAGGGTCACCCGATCCAGCCCTAACTATAAGCTTTTTCAAAAAGGAAAGTTTTAAGCTTAGTCTTAAAAGTAGAGAGGGTGTCTGTCTTCCTAATCCGAATTGGGAGCTGGTTCCACAGGAGAGGAGCCTGAAAGCTGAAGGCTCTGCCTCCCATTCTACTCTTACAAACCCTAGGAACTACAAGTAAGCCTGCAGTCTGAGAGCGAAGCGCTCTATTGGGGTGATATGGTACTATGAGGTCCCTAAGATAAGATGGGACCTGATTATTCAAAACCTTATAAGTAAGAAGAAGAATTTTAAATTCTATTATAGAATTAACAGGGAGCCAGTGAAGAGAGGCCAGTATGGGTGAAATATGCTCTCTCCTTCTAGTCCCTGTCAGTACTCTAGCTGCAGCATTGTGAATTAACTGAAGGCTTTTCAGGGAACTTTTAGGACAACCTGATAATAATGAATTACAATAGTCCAGCCTAGAGGAAATAAATGCATGAATTAGCTTTTCAGCATCACTTTGAGACAAGACCTTTCTCATTTTAGAGATATTGCGCAAATGCAAAAGAGCAGTCCTACATATTTGCTTAATATGCGCATTGAATGACATATCCTGATCAAAAATTACTCCAAGATTTCTCACAGTATTACTGGAGGTCAGGGTAATGCCATCCAGAGTAAGGATCTGGTTAGACACCATGTTTCTAAGATTTGTGGGGCCAAGTACAGTAACTTTAGTTTTATCTGAATTTAAAAGCAGGAAATTAGAGGTCATCCATGTCTTTATGTCTGAAAGACATTCCTGCAGTTTAACTAATTGGTGTGTGTCCTCTGGCTTCATGGATAGATAAAGTTGGGTATCATCTGCGTAACAATGAAAATTTAAGCAATGCTTTCTAATAACACTGCCTAAGGGAAGCATGTATAAAGTGAATAAAAATTGGTCCTAGCACAGAATCTTGTGGAACTCCATAATTAACCTTAGTCTGTGAAGAAGACTCCCCATTTACATGAACAAATTGTAATCTATTAGATAAATATGATTCACACCACTGCAGCGCAGTGCCTTTAATACCTATAGCATGCTCTAATCTCTGTAATAAAATTTTATGGTCAGCAGTATCAAAAGCTGCACTGAGGTCTAACAGGACGAGCACAGAGATGAGTCCACTGTCCGAGGCCATAAGAAGATCATTTGTAACCTTCACTAATGCTGTTTCTGTACTATGATGAATTCTGAAACCTGACTGAAACTCTTCAAATAGACCATTCCTCTGCAGATGATCAGTTAGCTGTTTTACAACTACCCTTTCAAGAATTTTTGAGAGAAAAGGAAGGTTTGAGATTGGCCTATAATTAGCTAAGATAGCTGGGTCAAGTGATGGCTTTTTAAGTAATGGTTTAATTACTGCCACCTTAAAAGCCTGTGGTACATAGCCAACTAATAAAGATAGACTGATCATATTTAAGATCGAAGCATTAATTAATGGTAGGGCATTCTTGAGCAGCCTTGTAGGAATGGGGTCTAATAGACATGTTGATGGTTTGGAGGAAGTGACTAATGAAAGTAACTCAGACAGAACAATCGGAGAGAAAGAGTCTAACCAAATACCAGCATTACTGAAGGCAGCCGAACATAAAGATATGTCTTTGGGATGGTTATGAATAATTTTTTCTCTAATAGTTAAAATTTTATTTGCAAAGAAAGTCATGAAGTCATTACTAGTTAAAGTTAAAGGAATACTCGGCTCAATAGAGCTCTGACTCTTTGTCAGCCTGGCTACAGTGCTGAAAAGAAACCTGGGGTTGTTCTTATTTTCTTCAATTAGTGTTGAATAGTAAGATGTCCTAGCTTTACAGAGGGCTTTTTTGCAGAGCAACAGACTTTTTCCATGCTAAATGAAGATCTTCTAAATTAGTGAGACGCCATTTCCTCTCCAGCTTACGGGTTATCTGCTTTAAGCTGCATGTTTGTGGGTTATACCACGGAGTCAAGCATTTCTGATTTAAGGCTCTCTTTTTCAGAGGAGCTACAGCATCCAAAGTTGTGCTCAATGAGGATGTAAAGCTATTGATGAGATAATCTATCTCACTCACAGAGTTTAGGTAGCTACTCTGCCCTGTGTTGGTATATGGCATTGGAGAACATAACAAAGAAGGAATCATATCCTTAAACCTAGTTACGCTTTCAGTTAGCGCTTTCAGAAAGACCTCTACTGTAATGAAACTTATTCCCCACTGCTGGATATTCCATTAAAGTAAATGTTATTAAGAAATGATCAGACAACAGGGGGTTTTCAGGGAATACTGTTAAGTCTTCAATTTCTATGCCATATGTCAGAACAAGATCTAAAGTGCGGTTAAAATGGTGGGTGGGCTCATTTACATTTTGAGCGAAGCCAACTGAATCTAACAATAGATTAAATGCAGTGTTGAGGCTGTTATTCTCAGCATCTGTGTGGATGTTAAAATCACCCACTATAATTTTCTTATCTGAACTAAGCACTAAGTCAGACAAAAGGTCTGAAAATTCACAGAGAAACTCACAGTAACGACCAGGTGGATGATAGATAACAACAAATAAAACTGGTTTTTGAGACTTCCAATTTGGATGGACAAGACTAAGAGTCAAGCTTTCAAATGAATTAAAGCTCTGTCTGGGTTTTTGATTAATTAATAAGCTGGAATGGAAGATTGCTGCTAATCCTCCGCCTCGGCCCGTGCTACGAGCATTCTGGCAGTTAGTGTGACTCGGGGGTGTTGACTCATTTAAACTAACATATTCATCCTGCTGTAACCAGGTTTCTGTAAGGCAGAATAAATCAATATGTTGATAAATTATTATATCATTTACTAACAGGGACTTGGAAGAGAGAGACCTAATGTTTAATAGACCACATTTAACTCTTTTAGTCTGTGGTGCAGTTGAAGGTGCTATATTATTTTTCCTTTTTGAATTTTTATGCTTAAATAGATTTTTACTGGTTATTGGTGGTCTGGGAGCAGGCACCGTCTCTACGGGGATGGGGTATTGGGGGGATGGCAGGGGAGAAGCTGCAGAGAGGTGTGTAAGACTACAACTCTGCTTCCTGGTCCCAACCCTGGATAGTCACGATTTCACGATTTCAATCAGTGACTGAATATGTAGTGATGTGGAGATGTCTGGAGTTTGACTGAAGATGTGAACATATCCTGTATCTGGTAGCAGCCTGTGAGCAGGACATATGTCTCTTTTGTCCTTTATTTCACAATTATGACAGAGTTTTTTGGGAAAGAGTGAGGAGCAGCCCCGCAGCCAGCAGCTGAGTTTCTTTTTTTTTTTCTTTCTTTTACGTGCGCGCTCGAGCGAATCGTCTGTGGAGAATATTTTATTAATTAAGTACACAGATGTATAATAAAACAAATGGTGACTGGTTTACAAACACAATTATGACAGAGTTTTTGGGGGAAGAGCGAGCATCAGTCCCACAGCAGGCAGCAGTGTTTCTTTTTTTTTTTTTTTTTTTTTTTTTTAATTGTTTACATGTGTGCACGTGAACGGGACAGGAGGTCCTCAAACTCCGTCCCGTAGAGGTGGAAGGACCACTGAAAGCGGCCGTCATCCAGACACAGCTCCTGCAGCAAGTAATAATACTCTCTGTATTGGGAGCTTTCCACAACAACTCGCTCCGTGTGATCAAGGTCCGTCATGTTAACTTGACTGACAACCGGCGAGCGGAATGGAAGCTCCTCCTATTTGATGACGCACCGGGGCAAATTTTCGCACGTGACCCCCGCGAATTTGTAACGTCTGATCGCGCCCGGTGTGAATGCGGCATTACACATAATAGTGACACAACAATATTAGTACAACCTCAGTTATTGAGATAGTTTATGCAATTCACACTTAATGAATTTTGATTCTGCTGAGCAGTAAATTTAATGTCATTTTTACAGGTGAAAGTTGCATATCAAGTTCTGTCACTGTTCCAGTGAAGAAAATTAACTCAAGCAGAAAGAAGAATCATGGTACAGACCTAAGAGTTAGAATTGTCAGTTTTAAAAAGTCTCTTACAGCAGCAGTTATGCAACTATTTTGATTTAATTTATTAATCTTTAACACACTTGCATAGTCCAGCTCAGTTGTAAGGATCTAATGCTTTTCTCTGTTTTATATATTCTGAATATCTTTGGGTTATAATGAAAAATATTCATTCTTTACATTCATTCATAAATACAGACATATATTTGTTAAAGTTACTTCTAGCTTTTGGCTGTTCTCAGTGACTGCCTTTATTTTTAGGTTCTCATATGAAGTCAACTGAAATCGAGTACAATATCCATGCCACTTGGTTCATACTGAGTTTATGATGTTCAGCTGTTATTAGAAATAGTTACATTTAGTTAGATATGGATTATCAAGCTCATAGTCAAAGGTGCTGTTGTACTGCACTATACTATTTTTATGTTTCAAATATTTTATCTCCCTCATTACATACAGGAGAAGGACAGATTATTAAAGCTTTTCTGAATATATTGTACTTAAGTTAAACACCATCGTCATAAACTTAATGATAAAATACACAACTGAATATTATTACTTCCCTGAGAAAGTGTCAACAAATGCTGTAAAATAGAGACACCATGACAGTCTTGATGTTATCTTTATGGTGGAGAAGTTTTGTTGAAATAGTGTATGAACACATGATAACTTGATTTTTTAACTTGTTTTGATTCTGTCTTTGTTTCCTATTCTGCACAGTATAAAGCCTCACGTTGTGTTTGTTCTCATTTTTCAGGTGGATGCTCAGACCTTTTATCTCCCCAAATGGAAGCTGACCTCTTCAGTAAGGACAGAACTTCAGATGTGGATGGTGAGTAAAAAATCTTGGGATCAGCAGTAGTTGTAACTGAACACTGAAATATAAACAGCTGATCTTTGTTTTTCTCTAAGATGAAAATACCACATTGACTGAGACTGTCCCACATCAGAGTAAAAAAAAAGGGCCAAAGTTGTGGATGACGGTAGGTTTAAAAAAACAAAACAAAACAGGATACTGTCCATTTAAAACATTTCAAGACTATTCTTTGAAGAGTCCATACTATCAGTTAGTAGAAACAGTTCCATGCTTTTACTTTGTTGGTATTGGAACTGTTCTGAGCTAAATAATCCATTGTAGTAAATGCTTAGTACTCTTTATTTACATGTTCCCCTGGTTACATACATTCTTCTTCTTCTTTTGACTGCTCCATTAATGGGTGCCACAGCAGAGCAATTGTTTCTGATATGTTCATTGTTAATCTTGTCCATTCTCATCACTCCTAAAGAGTATTGCAACATCTTCAGCTCTGCTACCTCCAGCTCTGTTTCCTGTCTTTTTGTTAGTGCCACCATCTCTAAGCCGTCCAACATAGCTGGTCTCACTACTGTCTTGTAGACTTTCTCCTTCACTCTTGCTGATATTCTTCAGTCACAAATCTCTGCTGCCACCTTTCTCCACCCACTCCACCCTGCCTGCACTCTCTTCTTCACCTCTCTACCACACTCTCCATTACTTTGAACAGTTGACCCCAAATATTTAAATTCATTTACTTTCACCACTTCTACTCCTTGTAACTGCACTATTCCACTGGCCTCCCTCTCATTCACACACATGGACTTAGTCTTGCTCTTACTGACTTTCATTCCCCTGCATATCTCCACCTCTCTAATGACTAGACTCGACCTGTTCTCTACTGTCATTACAGATACAATGTTGTCTGAAAACATCATAGTCCATGGAGACTCCTGTCTGATCTCATTCGTCAACCTGTCCATCACCACTGCAAACAAGAAAGGACTCAGAACTGATCCTTGGTGTAATCCCACCTCCACCTTGAATGAGTCTGTCATTCCTGTTGTGCATCTCACCACTGTCACACTGTCCTTGTACATGTCCTGGACTACCCTTACAGATTTCTCTGCCACTCCAGACTTCTTCATACAATACCACAACTCTTCTCTTGGAACCCTGCCATAAGTTTTCTCTAAATCCATAAACACACAATGTACTGTAACTCCTTCTGGCCTTCTCTGCGCTCCATCAGTATTCTCAGAGCAAACATTGCATTCATAGTGGTCTTTCTCTGCATGAAACCATATTGCTGTTCACAGATCTTCACCTGTTTTCTAAGGCTAACAACTACTACTCTTTTCCATAACTTCATGCTGTGGCTGATCAAGTTCATGCCTCTGTAGTTACTGCAGCTCGACACATCACCCTTGTTGTTAAAAACAGGAACCACTACACTTCGTCTCCACTCCTCAGGACCTCTTAGGCATCCTCTCACATTCCAACATTTTATTCAGCAATCTGGTTAGAAACTCCACTGCCATCTCTCCAATGCATTTCCATGCCTCCACCGGAATGTCCCTCCTTCTTGGCACCCTATCATAAGCTCTTTCTAAGTCCACAAACACACAATGTAACTCTTTCTGGCCTTCTCTGTACTTCTCCAACAGTATTCTCAGAGCAAACATTGCATCGTAGTGCTCTTTCTCGGCATGAAACCATATTGCTGTTCACAGATCTTCACCCGTTTTCTAAGCCTAGCTTCTACTACTCTTTCTCATAACTTCATGCTGTGGCTGATGAACTTTATGCCTCTGTAGTTATTGCAACTCTGCACATCACCCTTGTTCTTGAAAATAGGAACCAGCACACTTCGTCTCCACTCCTCAGACATCCTCTCACTTTCCAAGATTTTGTTCAGCAATCTGGTTAGAAACTCCACTGCCATCTCTCCAAGGCATTTCCATGCCTCCACCGGAATGTCATCTGGACCAATTGCCTTTCCACTCTTCATCCTCTTCATAGCTTCAACCTTACTTATCCCTTGTACTTCCTGATTTACTCTCTCCACATCATCCAGCCTTTTCTCTTTCTCATTTTCTTTATTCATCAGCTCCTCAGAATATTCCCTTCCCTTCTCCACACACTCTCCTCGCTTGTCAGCACATTACCAACTGCATTTTTTACCACCTTAAACTGCTGCACATCCTTTCCAGCTCTGTCCGTTTGTCTGGCCAATCGGTACAAGTCCTTTTCTCCTTCCTTACTATTCAACTTCTTGTACAGCTTGTAATACGCTTTTTCTTTAGGTTTTGCCACTTCTCTTTTCGCCTTATGCTGCATGTCCTTGTACTCTTGTCTACTTTCTTCATCTCTCTGACAGTCCCAAAACTTTATCACCATCCTCTTTCTCCTTATGATTTCCTGGAACTCATCCTTGTATTCCTTTCACTGTCGATGTTAACCCAGTCACCACATCTGCAGCACTTTTCCAATTGCCTAAAACTGCTTGCCCTCCATTCAGTGCTTCTCTCACCTGCTGACTGAATTTCACACAGCAGGCTTCCTCCTTCAGCTTCCACCATCTGATCCTTTGTTGAGCTCTCACTCTCTTCTTCTTCACCACCTCTAAAGTCATCCTACAAACCACCATCCTATGCTGTCTAGCTACACTCTCTCCTGCCATCACCTTACAGTCTCTGATTTCTTTTAGTTTGCATCTCCTACACAGAATGTAGTCCACCTGTGTGCACCTTCCTCCACTCTTATATGTCACCCTGTGCTTCTCCCATTTCTTAAAGTGGGTATTCACCACATCCATTTCCATCCTTTTTGCATAATCAACTACAGTTGGCTCTTCCACATTCCTGTCCTTGATCATTACTTCCTCATCACCACTGTTCTCTTCACCATTGAAGTCCACTCCTATCACCACTGTTTCATGCTTGGGTTCACTCTCCACCACCTCATCTAACTCACTCCAGAAATCTTTTTCTCCTTCATCTTGTAACCTATCTGTGGAGCATATGCACTGATGATATTCATCATCACCCCTTCAATTTCAAACTTCACACTCATCACTGTGAGACACTCGCTTAACCTCAAACACACTCTTTTAACATACTCTTCATTTAAATTAACCCAAACACCATTTCTCTTCCTCACCATAATACAACAAGTTGAACTCCCCACCTATGCTCTTGCTCTTAAATCCCTTCCACTTGGTCTCTTGCACACACAATATGTCTTCCTTTCTCCTCTCCATCCTTTCAGCCAGCTCTCTCCCTTCACCAGTCATATTGCTAATAGTCAAAGTCCCGACTCTCACTTCCACCCTTCAAGTTTTCATCTTCTCCCACTGTCTCTAGACATGTTTTCCTCCTCTTCTTCTTCTTCGCCCAGCAGTAGCCCAATTTCCACGGGCAACATGTTGGGCAGCGACACTGGTGGCGTTCATTGTTAACCTGGGCCTTGACCTATGCGGTCTGGAAATTCAGTTTGTACTCTGCATATTTGGGTTGGCTTGTTTTATGTTGGATGCCCTTCCTGGCACAACCCTCCTCATTTATCTGGGCTTGGGACTGGCACTCAGAATGTACTGGCTACACATGCCATGTGGCTGAGTTTAGTTACATACATCTGTTTTGTAAATTTATGGACACTGATGCTACGTTAAGTTCAGAATAAGCATCCAGTTAGCTGTTTTTAGTGGTCACATGTTTACTGTGTTGTTTTCTGTGAGGATTTAACTTATAGTGCAATGTCTTTGAGGTCCCTGAAAAACACTCTTTAAATGAACTACATTATGTTGGAAATGCCAGTTCTTTAAAATACTGGAATCTTTTTAGCTGGTTTATCTCATGTTTCATGAAGTAACAGCATCTAATATGTGTGTCTTGCAGGTCAGAGCTCAGAAAGCCTGAGCCAGAGGCCTTTAAAGAAGAAAAAAAGACAAAAGAAAAGAAAGCTGACTGGAGCAGTGAGTCGGGAAATTCAGATATTGATGGTAAGTTATGTGGCTAATAATGAAAGTACAGTGTACAAGGCAAAGATAAATTTACCACCATTTACTCCCTCATCTTCAACCGCTTATCTGGGATCGGGTCGCGGCGGCAACAGCTCCAGCAGTGGACCCCAGACTTCCCTTTCCCGTGCCACATTGACCATGTTTGACTGGGAGATCCCAAGGCGTTCCCAGGCCAGTGTGGAGACATAATCTCTCCACCTAGTCCTGGGTCTTCTCCGGGGTTTCCTCCCAGATGGACGTGCCTGGAACACCTGCCTAGGGAGGTGCCCAGGAGGCATCCATACCAGATGCTCGAACCACCTCAATGCGAAGGAGCAGCGACTCTACTCTGAGCTCCCCACAGATGAACGAGCTTCTCACCCTGTCTCTGAGGCGACACCAGCCACCCTTCTATTGAAGCCCATTTCAGCCGCTTGTACCCGCGATCTAGTTCTTTCGGTCATGACCCAACCCTCATGACCATAGGTGAGAGTAGGAATGAAGACTGACCAGTAGATCGAGAGCTTCGTCTTTTGGCTCAGTTCCCTTTTCGTCACAACAGTACAGTAGAGTGAATGCAATACCACCCCTGCTGCACCGATTCTCTGGCCAATCTCACACTCCATTGTCCCCTCACTCGTGAACGAGACCCCGAGGTACTTGAACTCCTTCACTTGGGGCAAGACCTCATTCCCTACCTGGAGTAGGCAATCCATCAGTTTCCTACTGGCCTCAGATTTAGAGGCGCTCATCCTCATCCCAGCCGCTTCACACTCAGCTGTGAACCGATCCAATGAGTGTTGGAGGTCACCAGCCGATGAAGCCAACAGGACCACATCATCTGCAAAAAGCAGTGATGAGACCCTGAGCCCACCAAACTAGAAACCCTCCTCCCCCGACTACGCCTCAATATCCTATCCATGAATATCGCAAACAGGATTGGTGACGAGCCACAGTCCAACTAGAACCTGAACACAGCTCTCGCTTTGTGAGTACAGAGATTGGATGGCGCTAAGAAGGGACCCCCTCACACCATACTCCCACAGTATCTCCCAGGGTACCTGAGCATACGCCTTCTCCAAGTCCACAAAACACATGTATATTGTAGATTGGATGGGCGTACTCCCAGGCACCCTCCATGACCTCCACCATTTAACGGTCATATATTATTGCAGGTAAAAGTAAGCCTCTTTGGCTGCTCCCTTGTTTGCACTCCGGGTTGTCACAGCAAATCCAAGGTGGATCTACATGATGAATTGGCACAAATTTTATGCCGGATGCCCTTCCTAACATAACTCCACATTACATGGAGAAATCAGGGCTGTGAAAACTCCATGGATTTGAGGAATTCCGTGGATTTCATCATGGGGATTTCGGTGGGGTGTTCATGTTGTAATCGAAAAAGTTTAATAAGGACAAGAAACCGTGGAATTGGTGCTGGGTTGAATTTAAAGTTTGTCATCACGGACGCAGATAAAAGAAATGGGAAAAGCTCACTGCATCTTGTGCCCTCAAGAAACACGGTAAGAAGTGTCTTGTCTCTGGAAAATAAACATCGTGCTGTTCAAACAGGATTTCAGACAAGATAATGTGACTTTTTTATTATTGTAGACTTTCCTTTATTGGAAAAAAAAGACCTGGCTTTGAATGGATTTACAGGAATTTACACAAGAATATAAGTGACTTTTTTTTTACTATAATGTATGTTATTGATATTTTACCCTGATTTTAAAATATTCTCCAAGCTTTTAGCTGTGGTTTTTGAAATGCTTTAACAGGCTTTTCAGTCTTCATGAATTTCATGTAGTTTAATTGTTTTGAGTTAATGCATAATTTGCTTTACAGCTAAAAGGAAACTCATTCCAGGTCCTACTTCCACGTCATATTCTGGTATTTCAACATTATCATTGACAGTTTAAATGAAAGGTTGAATGTAGGATCATTTAAATATGCACTTCTTTTGATATTTTTCTCTTTCAGAAGATGCTGAAAATGTATGATTAGATATAAAATTAATTTGGTTTTTGGGGCCCTGCGGTAGACCTGTTCAAAGTGTCAAATGTTACAAAATCTTTTGGGCCACATGTTGTTCTTGTTCCACGAATAAAATAAAAGCTCTGTGCCAAATTTTATTCTAATCGGACATTGTTTATGGGTCCCCAAACAAGCAATGTAGTAATCCAGTAATTCCAGTAATGTTCTCTAGGTCAGTGATTTTCAACCTTTTTTGAGCCGCGGCACCCTTTTTATATTTACAAAATCCTGCGGCACACCACTGTCACGTGTCACGCACCACTAACTCGACTGTCTCTACACGGTGCGTTAGCAACACGTGCGGTACAGATATGACGTAACATAGTATACTATAGTCATGGAGCTGTATATAAGAACTAGAGGGCGCAGTCCCAATGCTGCACACTAAACGAAAACGTCCCTTCATGGACAGCGACATGACGTCTCCTAACCGGGCAAAATATTGATGAAGTACCCGGATGTTAATGCATTTTCAATGGAGATTCAGAAAAATGCTCGCAAAATACGTGTTAAAATGCCATTTTGTCCTGGATATCGAGCCAGTAAAATTAAATTACATTAAATTAATTCAGGAAAGTATTAAACTTACTCTGACACACACACATTCACAAATATTAGTGTTGAAAGTTACACGGATCTGCGCTGATAAGCTAGGCTGCTCGGCTGAGCTGCTGCTGTTCAACGCAGCGCGGCTCCTAAAACCATCACAATACATTTATATATATTATATTTTTACATAATTATCCTTTATTGACCGAGTTTCATTCATGAAGTCAGCGGTGTGTGTGTGTGCACATCTCTGTGTGTGTGGCAGCACAGCGCGGGTCATTAATCTCATTATTTTAAGGTGCAAAAAAAAAACAAAAAAAAAACTCCCCAGTCTTGTCAAACAATTGTTAGTCAGTAACGACAAGAATTTTAACTAGACATTGGTCTAGTAGGTGGAAAATATCAACTAGACATAAGTGAAATTAATGATCCGTGTCATCGGGCGACACAGGTACGGCAGGAGACATACAGCTGTTTATCATCCAAATATCACGGTCCAAGTGACAATAAGAACCAAAACCACTTACTTATGGAAGGAAATATTGTCTCCCTTGTTCCTCCGTTTGTGACTTTGCCAACATGCGCAGCTTTCCGGCATATTCCACCTGTTTCTTGACGAGACTAAGTGAACTTCTATGCACACAAATCACTAACTTGCCCGGAATTAAAATGGCGATCACGCCTCCTTGTCGGCACACAGCTCAGCACTACTGCGCGCTTTGCTGCCATCTACTGGAATAAAAGAGCATTACACCATCTGCCACACTATTACAGCACATATACCCGATAATGGTGATATTTGATAATTGCCCATGGCACCCCTGACGATCGATCACGGCACCCTAGGGTGCTGCGACACCCCGGTTGAGAATCACTGCTCTAGGTGACCAATCAACCACCACTTTTTGTGATTAGAAGCCGTCACATGTTCCTGTAAAGGAAAAATACGGGCATCAGAGTCTTCTCCCGTTAGGGTGACGTTGTCTTGCCAGTGGAGGCAGAGGAAAATGTGTCACTCTGAGGGGCCTCTAAATCTTATCTGATTGAGTTCAAATTTGGTTTGTACCTACAAAACCCCAAGTGGAACAAAAACAATGAGGCCCGACATCTCTCACCACGTTTTTTTAATTTTTTCACTATATAACATGAACAGCCCTACCCCGCGGGCCCTAAATCCCAGCTCTAGGGGGGCTGTGCCCCCCAGACCCACTGCAAATTTTTCTTGGATTTTACAATTTTTGTTTCATAACCCTGAGAAATGTGACAGGGGTGGAGTTTGAACCGGGAACCTTCCACACTCAAACCAAGTGCACCAACCACTTGGCCACCTGAGTGTCATATATTAGTGTACAAAGACTTTATAATTACTGATTTAGCATGCTTGATTTTGACTCTTCTACTGTATATGGAGCCTTTGTGGTCACCATTGTTGAGTACCTGTTAGGGATGGGTATCGTTAAGAAATGATTCGATCCACCGCCATCAATAAGCTTTTTGCTTAATGATTCCCTTATCGGTCCTTCGGAGTGGCTGTTTTGGGGGTGTTTGTCAGGAATATGATAATTTCTCTATTGATTGATTACAGACCTGCAGCGGGTCTGTAATCAACTTTTCTGCAGCGCGGCTTTGCTTTGAACCTTGGACCAATCAAAGCAGTGATTCGCAGATCAAAGCATTTGGTGATTCATTCTTTTCCTAATTTTTCTCTGCTAAAACCCCGAAGAAGATATGTCTGTGAGTAATATTTAATATTTTTTATGTTAAACCGACCTGTTATGGTCTTCTGAAACAGTTGATAGATGTATTTTATAACTTAAAAACCAGACCGATGCTAACATGTTAGCATGTCTATGGCGTTTTCAATGTTAAAGTTAGCATTAAGCTGTTCGCATCAGCACGTTTGTGTTGATTTGTTTTCTGTATAAATAATGGCTCAGCGTTCGTTGTCGTAAAGGAGTCAAATTGTAATTTTTTTAATTTATTTTTATTCATGTATTAATAATAACAGCAACAATAATAGTCGACATAATAGACAATAATAGTTAATAGTTAACTAATCATGTTACAATGCAATTTTAGAGAAAGAGAAAAAGAACCTAATGAAACAAAACACAACAGAAAAGATAAAACCATGTAACTATGAAAATAAATAAATACATATAGAAATGTGTAGAAGTGTTTCCTGTGAACACCTAATGACTCTCACACCTCCACTTCATCCTTGTTTTATTTAAGTTTAATGACAGTTTGTTTCGGTCAAACCATATTTTCAATATGTTAATTTCTTCAGTGATTTCCTCCAGAACTATCTGCCAAACTAGAAAACTGCTGCATCCTAGTAAGAGCAGAATACTACTGGAATGAATTTAAATAAGGAAAGTTGTTTTTTTTCCTCACTAAATGGATGCTGCACTCACTGAAGTTTATTGTCTGGAATAGTCCCAGATTGCATTTCACAGCTTCTAGAATTTTCACCACTTACATCCCTGAATATGTCAATCATGAGTCACTCCTCCGTTGTGTTCACACAGCTCCAAACGCTGTGCGGCTCTCTGCCGAGTCAAGTTAGAACAATAAGAGTCCAGTCAGAATTAATAAATTTAAAGCGAAACGCCGTTTAAATCAAATGATACCTCTTTCCAAACATTGTAATACAAACAAACTGCAATCAAAATGTGTTTTCCTCCCAAAACGAGACGCTGATGTGCAGCCGCCGGCTGAGCTCAGCTCAGAGGCATGGAGAGACATTCATGCCAAAATGTCTGAAAGGAAATGCTTTTGACAAAAACTACAGATTATATTTTTATTTATGTCCAGAGATCAAGGACCTAGTGACCAATTTAAAATGTTGTTGACATAGAAAATAAAGCCTACTTTTAGTACACAGAAAATTCACAAGGGGTATCGATAAGGGAATCGATAAGGAATTGGATCGATAAGCGGAATCGATAATGGCATCGATATCGATAAAATCTTATCAATGGCCATCCCTAGTACCTGTGGTGTACTGCAGGGTTATATGTTAGCTCCATTTCACAATAAATGTGTAGTGTTCTACTGTTTTGCGGCACTTTATTATTCCTTGATGAAGCATGTTAGCACAGACTGTTTTAAAAAAACCTAAAGTTTGAATTTTGACTTGAGTATAGGCATCAAAAATCAGGTCTCAGATTTTATGATAGGCACTTAAAACTTAAAAAAAAAATATATTTTAGGTTTCACTAATTCATTATACTGATGATTGTTACTGTTTTAGGAAAGAGTCCAAGCACAAGCCTGGCTCAGAGTTCCTCCCAGAAGAAACAGGGAACACAGAATAAAGAGACAGAAAACAGAGAAAAAAATAAGTCTTTGTAAACAAGTCAATGCTGCTAAAACATGATAATCTGTGTTAAAATCTGACTGTTTTTATGTGGCTGGAAGTTTCAATTATTCTACCATTACACAGTGAAGTGATAAAAGGTTATACAGTAGGTTACTGACATTTATTTAGTTCATGAAGTTTAACTCTGCTCATGTGAAGCTGCATTTACTTTCTGAAAGAGTGAATTCACTTGTTGCACCAGTCACAGTGCAGAGTGCAGAAGGCTGTAGACATTGAAAACAAGCTGCTGTGAAACACTAATTTCACAGCAGGGTCTTCATCATTTCTCCATCATTTGCTTGCTCACAGGGGGTCGTTTTGACTGTTGGGGTTTTTCTGTAATTATTGTATGGCTTTTGCCGTACAATATAAAGCGCCTTGGGGCAACTGTTTGTTGTGATTTGGCGCTATATAAATAAAATTGATTTGATTTGCTGAAGAGTTTGGTGGTATTTGCTCCATGATGTAAAGAAGCATTCGGATGAGCTGAGAATGGCTGAAAAAAACTGTTCTTGTAATTGAACTCCATGATTCATTACAGCTGGTACCTGACGTTTTGACATGTTTTGAACATACAATTTTAATATTTATAATGTACTTATAAGCAAGACACTGAATTTGCCTCGTCATTAGATGCTCTCTGTGGCAAGTTGCAAGCTGTGCTTTTCCCAAGTCAAAAAATTTATATTGTGGTTTTTTTTTTATTGACCATTACACAATCTGCTTTTGTCTTCTTTGTCATTTGTAGAGCAACTCAGAGTACAAGTAAGGAGGCCATGGAAGGAAGAAGAAAAAAAAGCAGTACACAAACACCTTGGCAGCTTCATGGCAGAGCGCAGAGTTCCTGGGAAAGATGAGTGCATGAAAACCATAAAGGTAGAAAAAGCACTGGGCCAAAGATCCTGGAAGGATGTAAAGAACTTTGTTTACAACACAATCATTTCTCTAAACCGAAGATCTGCGTCAAGAAAACTTGAGTATTGATTGTCTTTGAGATTAGCATTGCAGTGTTCCAAGTCTCAGTATTGTCTATTGAGACAGTAGTTGGCTAAATGATGCATTTGATTTGCACAGGCGTGATGTTATGAAGCACTTTGGCAAAAATAAGACATTACTGTTCAGTTTTTGTCATATTAATTCTTACTTAAAAGTTTGTTACTAATGACCCTGTCACACCATGACGATTTAGCCAGCGTATGCCAACTGTATTAAAAAAACGCTGGCATGCGTTTAATAAGTTATGGACAAGACTTTAAAAGCACGCTGATACAACCCCTGGCAAAAATTATGGAATCACCGGCCTCGGAGGATGTTCATTCAGTTGTTTAATTTTGTAGAAAAAAAGCAGATCACAGACATGACACAAAACTAAAGTCATTTCAAATGGCAACTTTCTGGCTTTAAGAAACACTATAAGAAATCAGGAAGAAAAATTGTGGCAGTCAGTAACGGTTACTTTTTAAAGTAATGATCATTTTCCTGACAAGTGCGAAACTGCAAAAAAGCCTACCGGACATGCTTCATGACAAATCGGCCTGACTTCGTTGCAGTCACTAGTAATCAGTGGTGTCTCTGGGTGAAAACACACTTTTTTTCCGTGTGTGTGCGTGTGTTTTTTTGTTTTGTTTTGTTTTTTTGTAACGAGTAACGGAATGGCGCATAGAAAATGTATCGGAGTAGAAGTATGCAATTAAGGTCGGAAATGTAGTGAAGTAAAAGTGAAAGTAAGCTGAATTTAAAAAACTCAAGTAAAGTACAGAGTCTCCCAAAACGTACTTAAGTACAGTAGTGAAGTATTTTTACTTCGTTACTATACAACACTGTCAGGGACTGAGTAGTGACGTGGAGATGTCTGGAGTTTGACTGAAGATGTGAACATGTCCTGTCTCTGGTAGCCAGCCTGTGAGGAGGACTTATGTTTCTTTTGTCCTTTATTTCACAATTATTTGGAGCGAGCAGCAGCCCCACAGCAGGGGCAGCGGAGTTTCTTTCTCTTTTTATTTTATGTGCGTGTGTGAGCGAATTGTCCATGGAGATTATTTTACTTAATAACTACACAGATGTATAATAAAACAAATGGTGACTGGTTTCTAAACACAATTATGACGAGTTTTTTTGGGGGAAGAACGAGCAGCAGCCCCACAGCTGGGGGAGCGGAGATTTTTTTTTTTTTTTTTTACGTGCACGTGAGCGAATCGTCTGTGGAGAATATTTTATTAATTAACTATACAGATGTATAATAAAACATATGGTGACTGGTTTCTAAACACAATTATGACAGTTTTTTGGGGGAAGAGCAAGCAGCAGTCCCACAGCAAGCAGGGGAGGTTTTTTTTGTTTGTTTGTTTTTTTTTATTGTTTATATGTGCACGCGTGAACGGGACAGGAGGTCCTCAAACTGGGTCCCGCATAGGTGGAAGGACCACTGAAAGTGGCCGTCATCCAGACGCAGCTCCTGCAGCAAATAATGATACTCCCCGAACTGGGAATGTCTCATGACGTTTGTCAGCTTTCCACAACAACTCGCTCCATGTGATCAAGGTCCGTCATGTTAACTTGACTGACAACCGGAGCTGGCGAGCGGAATGGAAGCTCCTCCTATTTGATGATGCACCGGTGCAAATTTTCGCAGTATAAGCAGAGCGACACACCGGGCGATGGTGGCGCATTGGTTGCGTGGTGAATTTGTGGCGTCTGATCGCGTCCAGTGTGAACGCGGCATTGTACCTCCTCATATACAAGCAGAGGTCTAGACAGGGTTGCACACTGACAGAATACAGAAGAGACACAGTCATTAGGAGTAGGTGGTTTTATGACATTAGTATTTACCGGTAAGTTGTTTTTTAGTTTAACCTTGGTGGCTAAAACTATAAGACTGTCACTTTGAGCAAAAATTTGAATTCCTATTTCTGTACACGTGTGTGGCCACTGGATGAAAAAAGGCTTGGGTTGTATGCTTTTCAGATGAAATCAGCTGGTTTGGTATTGTCTCTGGCTTGTTTTGTTGGCCAGCTGAAGGTCTAGAACTGTCTAGAACAAACACATTTATTCACCAAGTTGGGGTTGGAGACAAAGTCAGTTTAATGGACAATGGTTCATTTTACTGCTTTGAAAAGTGACCAAACTGTATGTATTTGTACTGAGATTGGCAACCACCAGGGGGCTGCCGGATGAAAGACTTTCAGAATTGAGGTGTAATACATCGGGACATTTTTTAATGAATTTTGATTAGTAGGTGAACATAACTGAAAATATAAAAAAATTAAAAACATGAAAATTTGTATTCAAGCAGAAAAAATCTTTACTTTAAGCAAAAATTATTTTAATCAAGTAAACTTGGTTGATGAGTGCAGGGGCGTAGCACCAAATTCTGGGCCCTCGGTACTAGCCATATTGAAGACACCCCCCCCCCCCCCCCCCACACACACACACTGATTTTTTAGTAAAGACATTTTATTTCAGCCTAAACACTAGGGCTGCAACTAACGTTTATTTTAGTAATCAATTCATTGGTTGATTATTTTTTGATTAATCGGTTTGTTTTGTTTTTTACTTACACGTGAGCTTTGCCATTATTTCTTAAAGTGAGTTATTATTAAAAGGCCTTTATCACGCAACATCAATGTTTGTGTTATATAGCTGGGGGGGCCTGGCTGCCGGTTTGTTTCTGTCTTTTGGTTTTCCTCCCAGGTGGCGTGCGTTTGGGACTGAGTGGCTGTGTTGCTGAGGCTGTCAGGACCTCACCCTGATCACCTGCGACTCGTCAGGACTCACAGCTGTGGTGCATCTGGATGGATTGGAACATGTTGGCATTTAAGACTGGAGTGCACAGTGTGTATTTGCCAGAGACTCGACCTTGTGACCAGACGGGTGAGATCGTCGTCTTGGGAGCCATCTCATCAGCAGCGGATGCTGAGAACGTCCAGGTTTGATGCACAGTCTGTGAAAGAGGAGGGGGTGAGGTTTCACGCTCGTCAGCACACTTCCTGAGGTACGTTAGATTTTGTGACTAACAGTTATACAGTCAGTAAATGTGGTGTCCCTCACACCTTATTGTATTGAGCTGTTTGTTAGTCATGTATCAGCTTCCACTGCAGTGGAGTTTTGTGAACTGGATGTTCCATGCCTGCAGGTTGGGAAGCTGATCAGTAATCAAGCCAGGAAGTGTTTGCTGTTTGTACACCTTTAAGTGTTCTGTGTGTAGAGTGTGGACTCACATAATGGTTCCTTCTTTCACAGACTCGGTTGTTGCGGCCACCTGGGGGGTGTCGGCGGGGTCCTTGGGTCCGAAACAGCTTCTGGCTCCGGACCGTTAGCGCTGCTGGGAGCGCACCACGCCAGGCCGCACCGTTTGTTATTATATTATCACTGTTATGTATTAAATTCAGTTAGCCTTTGTACCGTGCTCTGCTTATTTCATACTGGGTCCTTCAAACGCTGGTCGGTTCTCCGAGCTGCGTCCGACACATAACAGTAGTCTCTGGCCAAACATCACGGACCCAGCGGTAGCAGAGACGGTAACGCGCCGGGAAGGCGGCAGCAGACGTTCAGTGGTTATCCAGATCAGTTGCGGGGCTCTCCGCCCGGAAGGTGCGTGTTTGAGACCCATTACTGGATACTGATTTGTGCTCTCTTGCAGCCGTGTTCCTGTGTTGTGCCTTATCCATGGGTCGTGGTGGAGTGTGACTGGCGACGGCTTCGCGTCACGCTCCGACCGGATAAGAGGTGTAAGGAGCTGCAAGAGTGCGTTTGTAATGGGTTCACGCGCACGGCGGAGCTCTGTTAGCACGGGTCGCTGGGCTTCCTGTGTTACAGTCGTAGCCCCGTTTCCCCGGATAAAGGTAACTACTGCGTCTGTTGTTTCAGCTCCGGCGTTATTTAGTTGAGCACATTTTGGTTGTGTGTTGCACTCAGCTGCGCACATAAAAGCAGCTTGTTTGTTTTTTCTGTCGCCAAAGGGGTTTTTTCATTTTTAGCACTCTGGCTCCCCCTTGTGGTGACTGAATCACATTACCGTCAAGCTCTTGAGTAGGAACAGGTGTGTTCCATTTGGTTGAGCTTGACGGTATAACTCACTGATTTGTTTTGTGTTAGTTCATTTTGTGTGGGTGTTTTTTGAGTTGGTTTTTGTGTGGGATTTTATTTTTTTGTTTTCCGCTATTTGTCTGGGGTTGTGACCCTGCAGCCTGTCTGAAAAAGAACAAAAAAAGACAAAAAAAAAAAAAAAAAGGGGACCCAAACAACTGTGTGTTGGTCTGTTTGTTTTTCCTTTTATTTTTTTTTGTTTCACTTCCCCAGGGTTAGATGGAACGGTCCCCTGGGGGGTGATGGGGTGGTACTTGGGTTGTTTTTTCTCTTTTTGTTTTTTGTTATGCCCTCTCTTCTCCTCTGACTCCAGCCGGGTGTGCCGTGGTGTCGGCATTGCTGGAGGGGTGCAGTTGGGTTGTGCTGGGCGTTTCCCAGGTAGCCTCTGCACCCGGGAGGGGAGGGGGGGGGGTTTGGGGTATCTTTTTGTTTTTCCCCCCCCAGTTTCCGCCCTCAGGGTTTGACTGTGGTGTCCTCTGGGGGGGAAAGGGCTGTAGGCCCATCTAGCCATGGACGGCCGGGGCTGGGTCCATTGGTCATGAGGGGAGGCGTCTCCTGGGGTTGACGAGTGGTCCTCTGGGAGACGCTGGTAGTCCCCGTGGGTGATGTTGGATCCCAGAGGGACCTCGGTCGTGGTTATTACTCCTGGAGCTGGCGGGAGGCCCTCTGGGGGGTGTTGGTCCCTACATGTCGTTTGGGGGGGAGGAGGGGGGGGTGTTGTAGCATTTTTGTTTGTGAGCTCAAGTTTGGGTTTTTCTTTTCTCCCCTTCCCTGGGGTTTGATGGAACAGTCCTCTGGGGGGGGGAGGGGGGGTATTTTGGCATTTTTGTTTGTGAGCTCAAGTTTGGGTTGTTGTTCTTTTCTCCCCTTCCCTGGGGTTTGATGGAACGGTCCCCTGGGGAGGGGGGGGTGTTTTGGTTGTTTGTGTTTTGTTTTATGACTAATTACACATGTTTGGATAAAGGCTGACCGCACAGGTGTAGGAACTCCTGGCCACACCTGTGCTAAGAGACTGTCAGAAACAAGGGCAAAGATGCAGCCAGTTCAACCAGTCTGTTGGAGGATGAACGCGGACACGGTTTCCAGCCATGGTCCCTGGAGGGGGGTGTTTCTCCTGGGCCAGGTGTGTGTGGTCGCCGGGAGGCTTCCCGTGAGGGTGGGGTACTGTTATATGGCTGGGGGGGCCTGGCTGCCGGTTTGTTTCTGTCTTTTGGTTTTCCTCCCAGGTGGCGTGCGTTTGGGACTGAGTGGCTGTGTTGCTGAGGCTGTCAGGACCTCACCCTGATCACCTGCGACTCGTCAGGACTCACAGCTGTGGTGCATCTGGATGGATTGGAACATGTTGGCATTTAAGACTGGAGTGCACAGTGTGTATTTGCCAGAGACTCGACCTTGTGACCAGATGGGTGAGATCGTCGTCTTGGGAGCCATCTCATCAGCAGCGGATGCTGAGAACGTCCAGGTTTGATGCAGTCTGTGAAAGAGGAGGGGGTGAGGTTTCACGCTCGTCAGCACACTTCCTGAGGTACGTTAGATTTTGTGACTAACAGTTATACAGTCAGTAAATGTGGTGTCCCTCACACCTTATTGTATTGAGCTGTTTGTTAGTCATGTATCAGCTTTCACTGCAGTGGAGTTTTGTGAACTGGATGTTCCATGCCTGCAGGTTGGGAAGCTGATCAGTAATCAAGCCAGGAAGTGTTTGCTGTTTGTACACCTTTAAGTGTTCTGTGTGTAGAGTGTGGACTCACATAATGGTTCCTTCTTTCACAGACTCGGTTGTTGCGGCCACCTGGGGGGTGTCGGCGGGGTCCTTGGGTCCGAAACAGCTTCTGGCTCCGGACCGTTAGCGCTGCTGGGAGCGCACCACGCCAGGCCGCACCTTTTTGTTATTATATTATCACTGTTATGTATTAAATTCAGTTAGCCTTTGTACCGTGCTCTGCTTATTTCATACTGGGTCCTTCAAACGCTGGTCGGTTCTCCGAGCTGCGTCCGACACATAACAGTTTGAGCTTGTAACAAAGTTATGTTATATTCTCGTCAAAAACATACCTGGAGTAGTTTTGTTTTATTTTGCACATATACATCACCGACACACCACAAAGAGATTTCTGTCAGGTTTAACCCGATTATGAGTATTTTTAGATGCCTACAGAAACTCAACCACTGACAACATATTACAGCAAGAGTCCACAAAACTATTTTAAATCTCAATTCTCAATCTCAGTTTATTTATAAAGCACTTTAAAATGCACTAATATGGAGTTAAAATTGTCTCAATATTTGTAAATGCACACAGGGTGATCTCCAGAAATAATCATTGATTTGCAAATGTGTTCAGATATCCACAAATGCATATTTCATATTTGTAACTTGTAAATTGGTCTTTGCAAATATAAAACTTAATTTGTAAAAAAAAAAAAAAAACATTTGTAAAACTGGAAATTGTATTTGTGAATTAAGTTTCAGCATTTGTGGATCACCAATTACATGCATTCATCCCTTTCCTCTGCGATGTCATTTTGAGACATTCTTTTCGCAAACACAGATCCACAAACAAATGCTGACTGATTTACAAATACACACTCATGTACACTGGATACCCACTAGATGGCAGTGTGGTTCCATTCATTGATGTGGCAAGGTGAAACGATATGCTCCTGGATGACTCTTTAATCGTGATCGCTACTGAGTTTTTAAAATGCTTATCGCAAAGCGTTCTTTTTTTATGACAACATGCAAGTTTTATAAGTCCGCGGACGCTGATCTGTGTAGATACAAATCAGTTTCCTCGGATCCGCGGAGTTTCGAGAATAAATGCCACTCAAAGCCTGGCTGTTGCGACAGTTGTCGTAAAGCGGGACTGGTTGGTTGCTGCGGTGACACTGTGTGGTTCCTGTGTGATGTGTGATGTTCCTGTGTGTGATGCTTAGCTAAATGTAGCATGTGTACATCGCAAACTTTTAGAACTTTCAAGTTTTTAAAAGAATTTTGCAGCATGTCTGTGTCAAGGAGCACGCACAGGTGCAATGCTGTTTAATACGCTTATTTGAACCACTGTGTTAAAGAGTACAACACTAACACCCCCGCCCCCCTCCCTATGATGAAATCCGCGGACACATCATAATTTAAAAAAATAATTGACCTTGCAGACAATATCACCACATAGATACCCATCCATCAGACGCCTCCATTACGGTAATGTGAAATGATTTATTCTGAAATGTCGGTCTTCTCTCATCCGAGAACAAAGTTTCAGTTTGCCACGTCAATGAATGGAACCACACTGCCATCTAGTGGATATCCAGTGTGCATGAGTGTGTATTTGTAAATCAGTCGGCATTTGTTTGTGGATCTGTGTTTGCGAAAAGAATGTCTCAAAATGACGTCGCAGAGGAAAGCGATGAATGCGTATAACTGGTGATCCACAAATGCTGAAACTCAATTCACAAATACAATTTCCAGTTTTACAAATGTAATTTTTTTTTTTTACAAATTAAGTTTTATATTTGCAAATACAACTACAATACAAATACAATATTATTTGCAAAGACCAATTTACAAGTTACAAATATGAAATTTGCATTTGTGGATATCTGAACACATTTGCAAATCAATGATTATTTGTAGATCACCCCATGTGCATTTACAAATATTAATGAGGCAATTTTAACTCCATACACCAACAACCAAAGTGCTGTACACAACATAAACAGGCAAGTTAAAATAAATAAATAAATAAAAGCCACAGTTAAAAGCAGAAACACTAAAAAAAAAAACCTGTGTCAAGCTGCGTTAAAAGCCAAAGAGAAAAAATGTGCTTTAAGAGACGATTTAAAAGCAGAGAGAGAATCAGCCTGCCTAATGTGCAAAGGAAGATCATTCCACAGTCTCGGGGCAATGACTGAAAAACCCCGGTCACCTCTACGCTTCCTCTTTGACCTTGGGATAACCAACAGTGACAAATCAGCTGACCTGAGTGAGTGTGAAGGGGCATACAAATGAAGCAGGTCAGACAGATATAGCAGGGCAAGGCCATGAAGACATTTATAAACAAATAAAAGAATTTTAAAATCAATTCTAAAACGAACTAGGAGCCAATGAAGTGGGGCCGAAACCAGTGTAATGTGCTCGCACCTTCTAACACCAGCCAAAAGTCGAGCAGCAGCATTCTGCACCATCTGTAGGTGAGTAAGCAGTGTCTGATTCAGCCCAATATAAAGTGCATTGCAATAGTCCAGGTGATTAGTGATAAAACCATGGATTAAAATCTCAAAATGATGTCGTGAAAGAAATCGTTTCACCTTGGCCAGTTGTCTAAGTTGACAGAAACTAGACTTGACTACTGACCTAATCTGAGCATCGAATTTAAGATCGCTGCCCAGCTTTACACCCAGGTTTATTGCTGTCTGTGTCAGATACTGACTCATGGGACCCAGATCCACATTGATTTTACTGACTCATGGGACCCAGATCCACATTGATTTTGGAAGTGTCACTATGTCCAAACAGCAACACCTCAGTCTTTTTGCCTTAATGTCACCAATGCACTCTAAAATCAAATCAATTTTATTTATATAGCGCCAAATCACAACAAACGGTTGCCCCAAGGCGCCCCACACTGCAAGGCAAAGCCATACAATAATTACGGAAAAACCCCAACGGTCAAAACGACCCCCTGTGAGCAAGCACTTGGCGACAGTGGGAAGGAAAAATTCCCTTTTAACAGGAAGAAACCTCCAGCAGAACCAGGCTCAGGGAGGGGCAGTCTTCTGCTGGGACTGGTTGGGGCTGAGGGAGAGAACCAGGAAAAAGACATGCTGTGGAGGGGAGCAGAGATCAATCACTAATGATTAAATGCAGAGTGGTGCATACAGAGCAAAAAGAGAAAGAAACACTCAGTGCATCATGGGAACCCCCCAGCAGTCTAAGTCTATAGCAGCATAACTAAGGGATGGTTCAGGGTCGCCTGATCCAGCCCTAACTATAAGCTTTAGCAAAACCACTCTAAGAGATGGTTCGCAGAGTATGCATTTTGCTGCTTCAATGGCAGATAAATTTGACAGTCATCAGCATAAAAATGAAAAGAGATATCATGTCTCCTAAAAATTTATCCCATTGGGAGTAAATACAAAGAAAAAAGAAGCGGACCAAGTATGGAGCCTTGAGGCACCCCACATGCAAGGAGCGCTGCACAAGATTCAGCAGCTCCAATACGGACACAAAAACTTCTCTCTGAAAGGTAGGATCTAAACCAATCTAAAACAACACCCTTAATGCCCACCCAGTTTTCCAGGCGAGACAAGAGGATCTGATGGTCCACTGTATCGAAGGCCGCTGTTAGATCCAACAGGACCAAAACAACACAGTGACCAGAATCAGTAGCTATACAAATGTCATTAAAAACCCGCAGCAGTGCCGACTCAGTACTGTGACGGGATTCAAAACCAGACTGAAACAACTCCAGGGTGTCATGATTATTAAGAAAAGAACTCAACTGGCAGTAAACAATTTTCTCCAAAATTTTAGAGAGAAAAGGAAGTTTGGAAATTGGCCTATAATTGGACAATTCAGAAGAATCCAAGCCAGATTTCTTAATAAGTGGGGTCACCACTGCATTCTTGAAACTAGTAGGCATTATACCATTAACCAAACTCCCATTAATAATATTCAATACATGCGGTGCCAACATGGAAAAAGCCTCTTTAAGAAGATGAGGTGGCAAAGGGTCATTTGGAGAACCAGCAGGCTTCATATGACCAATAATATCTCTCAAAGACAGCAAACTGACAGACTCAAACTGGTCAAAAACAGCTGAGCATGTCACAGAGATAGAAGGGTCATAAGCAGGAGAACTAATGAGGGCCCTAATACCAGCAACCTTTTTAAGAAAAAAAACTCATAAAATTCTCACACAATTCAGTGGTAGCTCTCGAGACAATCCATTTGTGATGCACTTAAAACAGAATTTACAATCTTACAAAGAACACGAGGATTGTGACAGTTCGAATCAATAACATCAGAAAAGTACTTAAATTTAGCAGCCTTCATAGTTTTCTGATAAAAACGCCAACAGTCAGGCAGTAACTGGAAGGACAACTGAGATCTGTCCTTCTTCCACCTTCGCTCAGCTCTCCTACACTCGCGCCTGACAGTGCACGTAACATCATTCATCCAAGGCTCAGATTGACGTTTGGAAGATCTAAGTTTCAATGGAGCTACAGTATCTAACACAGTCTGACAGATCAAGTTGAATTCTGAGGTGAAGGAGTCAACATCTAAATTAAAGCCGAGACACTCAGAAGAGCTGATCACAGCGTTAAAAGCAGTGGAGAACTGAGCAGCAGTGGAAGAATTAAGAACACGACCGCGCTGAGTAGGAGCACAAGATTTCACCATATGACAAAAAGGAGGCATGACAAAAACAATGGGCATATGGTCCGAAAAAGCAGCACCATAAACCTCTAAATTAGAAACAGTAAAACCATAAGTTAAAACGAGATCAAGAATGTGCCCATGTTCCTGTGTTGGACGAGACACAGACTGCACAAAATTAAAAGAATCAATCAAATCTAAAAAATCATTGGCTAGCGGCTTCAGAGGACAACAAACATGAATATTAAAATCACCAACTATTAAAATCCGATCATAGTTTGGCATTATTTGCGACAGAAGATCAGCAAAATCACTGATAAAATCTTTGTTATACTTAGGGGGTCTGTAAACAACAGCGCACAACACCGGGAGGTCAGAGCGAAGTTCAAATAAGTGAGATTCAAAGCTGGAATAAGATGTTGCCATATTGACCCGTTTACACTTATATTGTTCTTTGTAAACAGTCGCAGTGCCTCCGCCGCGTCCAGACGTTCTCGGAGAGTTAAAATACATGCAGTCGGGTGGCATAAGTTCACAGAAAGCACTTGACTCACCAGCAGTCATCCAAGTCTCAGTAACACAGAGAAAATCCAATCCACGGGCCATAAAAAAATCCTTCAGGATAAAGGTTTTGTTAGCCAGCGATCTTGCATTTACCAGGGCCATCCAGCCAGCATTAAAGGCCTGACTATATTGTAATATGTGATCTTTAATAAGATATTTTCATGAAAAAAGACACAAATGTGCAGTTACCTGCATTTTATTTTTTCTTGTGTAAAAACACAGCTTAGATGTGGTTTGACTGAAACAAATTGTCATTAAACTTAAATAAAACAGGGGTGAAGTGGAGGTTTAAGAGTCACGAGGTGTTCACAGGAAACAGTTATTTATTTCTATATTTATGTTCACTGTTAGTTGGATTTATATTTCTGTTGTGTTTCGTCAGGTTGTTTTGTTTCTTTCTCTAAAATTGTATTGTAGCATTACTGGTTGTTATTATTACTATTATTGTTGTTGCTATTATTAAAAAAATAAATTAAATAATATTACAATTTGTAATACATTTGACTGTTTTATGACAACAAACGCTGAGCCATGAATTATACAGAAAAAAGCACACAAATGTGCTGACAGCTGCAACAGCTTAATGCTAACTTTAACATTGAAAATGCCATACACATGCAAACGCGTTAGCATCGGTCCTGTTTTTAAGTTATAAAATACAACTGTTTCAGAAGACCATAACAGGTCAAATTAACATAAAAAGGTAAATATTACTCACAGACATATGCTCTTTGGGGTTTTAGTGGGGAAAAATTGAGATAAAGCGAAATAAAACAATGAATCAATCACTGCTTTGATCTGCGAATCACTGCTTCGATTGGTTCAAGGTTCAAAGCAAAGCCGCGCTGCAGAAACGCTTGAATTGCCTGTGTGCACCTGTGTGCCTGGACTAAACCATTGTACAACTACGCAAGAGTGGGAAGGGCCCTCAGAGATCTTTCAGTATTATTGTTAGAGCAGAATTATGTTTCGCAACATTTATACATTCATTCTAATTATATTCTTTTTGAACATGAATTGTATGGACATTAATAACATGCAACAAAATTTTATTTAATGCCAGTTTTTTGTGGGACCCCCCATGCTCTGGGCCATGGGTACATAGCACCCTTTATCCCCCCCCCCCCCCCCCCCCCCCCCCGTCCGACACCCCTGGATGAGTGTTAAATCAAGTGAAAAGATATAAAGTTCCTTACAAGAAATACGCATTCGTTTATGATCCTCTTTCAACAATTATGAACGGCTTTAATGTTGTTGGGCCTCAGAGCAGTTTGGGGTTTAGTGTCGTTCTCTGGGACCCAACATGCAGGAGCTGTTTTCATGTTACAGAATACGCAGAGGACTCACCACAGCTTGGGCAGCATTGACTGTGGCCAAGATACGATGGGAAGTTGGAACACGGACTGTGGCCTTACAGATGCAAAAGCAGGACATCATGAGGAATCATCCATTCAGGATGATGCAGCCGTGAACACATGCCGGTGTGTTGCAGGCATCCACAGTGTCATGAAGCAACAGCAAACACTGCCTGTTATGATGCAGACACACATCAGGAGCTACATGCTAAATTGGCATGAAGCAACTGTTGCCTAGGCAACAGAAACATGCTTTGTCATAAAGTCCAGAAGGGTGGATAAAAAAAAAGGATGATGGGTGATACCTTTTTCAGCCACGGTAAATAAGCTTTGTGACAAAGACACAAAGTGTTGATAACAAAGTACAAATGTGAAACATTTTTCAGCCAGTTCATTAGTTCAATCAGAAGTTTATCGAGCTGCAGCATTTCATTACAGCTCCTGCAAAAAAAACAGCTTTTAGTCCTGATACTTGTTTTCTTTGCTAAAACCAACAAATAACAGAATGTAAGTATGTAAAAGTTACATTTCACCCTCCTTTTTTTTTTTTTTTTTTGTTGACTACACACCAGTAATCATGTTGGCTTTTATTAGGGCCCGAGTAGGCAACGTCCTACGAGGACCCTATTGTAATTGCGCTGTTTATTATTATTATTCTCACCACTTTTGAAATCAAAATTTCGGCCTCTTCCCATGCTCAAAAACTCAAACTTTCCAAAGTTGTCTGGCCAGATCCGAAATTCGATATTTTGGGGGCGTCGCACATGGTCGCAGCAAAATAGCGCCCCCTAGAAATTTTCAAAAACCCCTCCGCATTGTGCTTTTTCGTCGTAGCCTCACGAAATTCGGTACACATATTTAGCATGCCAGGACGCACAAAAAAGTCTCTTACTGTCATGGTGAAATATCGACAGGAAGTCGGCCATTTTGATTTTAAGTTTAGATTTCGAGCAAATTTTTGCCATTTTTGGCCATTTCCACTACTTACATTTGAACGAACTCGTCCTAGGGATTTCATCCGATCGTCTTCAAATTTGGTCAACATCATCACAACACAATAGTGATCAAAAGTTATCAAAAGATTCTAATTAAGTCAAAAGGCGTGGCTGCTACGGGGTCGTCAAACTTTGGCGAGCTTTGCGTAGTACGCCATTTCACTTCGAACGGCTGTCACACCCACATACTTCATCGTAGATCCTTCAAACTTGCTGGACTTGATGAGGGCTCCGCCCTGAACGTCTACATATCTTAAGTTCCCACCTCCGCCATAGCGCCCCCCGGTGGTGGCAGGAAGGTCCTTATGTCACATACCTACCCCAATCAACTTCATTCCACTTCTAAAACATGCAGAACAAATTGGTGAACGTAGGCGATGAACGCCATGAAGTTACGAGTAACGGCGTCCGTGTGGCGGCGTGCCGAATATTGCCCATTCGCCATGAAATTACGTTCTTCCTTTTGACGGCTTTAATTTTGTCACATCATCATGAAAATTGATACACAGGTCGAGCATGACAACCTCTTACAATTCATAGGGGCGTCGCCCATGGGCGGGGCAAAATGCTTCAATAGCGCCCCCTTGAAACTTTCAAAAACCCCTCCCCATAGGGGTTTTTTTTGGAGTAGGGACATGAAATTGGTACACATGTGTGACGTGCATAGACGTACAAAAAAGTCTCTTGCACCATGGGTCTACTCCAAACAGGAAGTCGGCCATTTTGAATTTTCTTGTCATTTTGGCGTGATTTCCACATGTTGTATTTGAACGAACTCCTCCTAGGGATTTTGTCCAATGCACTTCAAATTTCTTCAACAGCATCCAGAGATGATACTGACCAAAAGTTATCGAAAGCTTTTCTCTATGTTGAAGGGTGTGGCCGCTATGGTGCCGCCATTTTGACCCTTTGCCATGGAACATCAAGTCATGATAATGATTGACTTGAAACTTCACATGTATGATGACAGGTGGCCCCTGAACACACCCAGCCCCTCTGTTTGTACACTGAGCACCTCCTAGTGAATGAACAATCAACATGTCATAACTCCTTGATGCATTGTGTGATTTGTTTAAAATTTTAACTGTGTGATGAGTGGTTGCCCCTGCATGCACATGCCCACACGTGGTCACAAGGGCACCCACTGGTCTGGGTAGGCGGTCGCGCGGAACGAGGGCCCGTGTATGACTGCTTGCAGCCCTAGTTTTTTGGTTGTTTCTGTAAAATGCCTCTGGGTTAACATAAGATTTTCTTTCTTCTTTTGAAATGAAGTAAGAGTGATAATTTTGCTCAGAAAAATTATATGCACATCTTCAGGTAATTTTACATGTTGCCTGAAAAAACCCACAACAATCTAATTATGTGCCAAATTTTGAAGATTTTTCCTTTTTAGGAGCTATATGCTAAATTGGCACAAAGTGCTACTGTTGTCTAGGCAACGGTAAACAAGCTTTGTCATAAAGTCCAGAAGGGTAGATAAAAGAAAAAACTGACCTGTTGTATCTTTTTCAGCCAGTTGCCGGGGCAACGGTAAACAAGCTTTATGACAAAGACAAGAAGGGTTCATAACAAGGAGCAAAAGTGTCACATTTTTCAGCCAGTTCGTTAGTTCAGTCAGAATTTCATCGAGCTGCAGCATTTCATTACAGCTCCTGCAAAGAAAACAGCTTTTAGTCCTGATACTTGTTTTCTTTGGTAAAACCTACAAATAACAGATTGTAAGTAAAAGTTACATTTCACCCTCCATTTTTTTTTAATTGATTACACAAAAGTAATCATGTTGACTTTTATTATTTGGTTGTCATATAATATATAATATAAGAAAAATTAATAATTATTTCTTTTGAAATGAAGAAGGAGGGATAGAGTGATAATTTTGCTCAGAAAAATTATATGTACAATACAGCTTCAGGTAATTTTACACATTGCCTGAAAAACAAAAACAAACAATCTAATTATGTATGGATTTTGTGTTTTTGAGAAATTGATGAAAGTGTTTTTAAAAAACCACAACACACAATATTAAAAACACATTCTGCCTCATTATAGAGGTCTGCAGCTGAAAGTCCAAATCAAACCAATGTCAAATATCTAACTGCACTGTTCTCCACTGTTCAATTCTCAGTTTTCACAGGAGATCAACTTGCAAAAATGTCAAACCCAGAACATTTGACCAGCACTAACGTCAGTTTCCCAGATGACCCGATTGAGAGCACCTCCAACATGGACAACAATGACCCGACTTCTCTTCTCTGTGATGCTGTGGATTTTAACACAACATGGAATCTCGGCCACCTGGAGGTGAGCACATGAATAAAGATTTCATCAGTGCCAGTATTGTACAGATATACTTTATCAATATTATATCAGATAATCACTGTAACTAATAACAATGACAAGTTATAACATCAATACATCATACAAATACATTGTTGTAATTGCAAATGTTTTCCCGGCAAATCGATTTTTAGTATCCTGACACAAATAATATGAAAGTCTTTGATCAAAATATTAGTGATAATTCTCATTCATCTGGATAAATGATACTTAACAGAGTAGTTTGTTAGTTTACAAAATTGCTGTAAACTCTGGACAGATGAACTACCAACATTTAAACCTGCATTTGAGATGACTTTCAGCCACTTCTACTTATTGGCCGCAACTGTAATTTCTTGAATGTCAATAATCACAGTGTACAATGTAAAACTACCAATTTGACAGATGAATGTTTATTACCCACTCAGCAGGAAGACTTCAAGTTGCAGACGTCGTCCAAATTCGATGGACAAATACAACTTGAGTCAGAAGAAGCTGAAACGGAGACGGAGGAAGAATCATCTCTGTTTTCATCCATCTTAAATGTATACAAGCAGAGCCTGGTAAGTGTGTTTGTAAGTAGAGGACACACACTGGTATCAGTGAGACAGAGATCATGACTGTCAATATATTTACCATCTCCAACTGTTTCCCAAAAGACATAAACTAATAAAAGTAATCATACAACAAAAATATAAACGCAACACTTTTGGTTTTGCTCCCATTTTGTATGAGATGAACTCATAGATCTAAAACTTTTTCCACATACACAATACCACCATTTCCCTCAAATATTGTTCACAAACCAGTCTAAATCTGTGATAGTGAGCACTTCTCCTTTGCTGAGATAATCCATCCCACCTCACAGGTGTGCCATATCAAGATGCTGATTAGACACCATGATTAGTGCACAGGCGTGCCTTAGACTGCGGACTGTGGAAAAAGTTTTAGATCGTTGAGTTAATCTCATACAAAATGGGAGCAAAACCAAAAGTGTTGCGTTTATATTTTTGTTGAGTATAAAATGAACTATTTTAATGCAAATAAATATATTGATAAGCAGCATCATGGCAGCTTGTAATCATTTTCTATATGTGTGTTTTTCCAGGTTTGCAATGTCCCAGAGGAGAAGCTCACCAACACAACGCACCTGCAGGCACCGATTACACCGAGTCTACCATCAGTGTCACACTCACCCACTCATCAGCAGGAAGACTTCAAGTTGCAGGCGTCTTCCGAAATGAAAGGACAAGAACAACTTGAGTCAGAACAAGCTCCAACAGAGGCAGAGGAAGAATTTTTGTCTCTGCTTTCATCCATTGCAGATGAATTCAACCAAAGCCCGGTAAGTGTGTTTGTAAGTAGAGGACACACACTGGTATCAGTGAGATTTTACTGCCCATATTGAACAGATCAAATGTATAAGCTTATTAGCTTAGCTTCTCATTCATCAGAGTAAATAATATTTAACAGAGTAGTTTATTGGTGTAGAAAATTGGTGAATAGTCTGGATCTGCACGACAAGAAATTGAACCTCCTCCAACACAGACAAAGGTACAGACAGAGACGTAAACTGTGATAGAATATAGAGCAGACGCTCTCATCAGAAGACAATGATCTCACATAGATTCGTTTTTAAACTGGTATTCAGGAGTTGTTGGACTACCAATATTTAAATCTGCATTTGAGATGACTTTCAGCCACTTCTACTTATTGGCTGCAACTGTAATTTCTTGAATGTCAATCACACTGTACAATGTAAAACTACAAATCTGACAGATGAATGTTTCTTTATTACCCACTCATCAGCAGGAAGACTTCAAGTTGCAGACGTCTTCCAAATTCAAAGGACAAGAACAACTTGAGTCAGAAGAATCTGAAACAGAGACGGAGGAAGAATCATCTCTGTTTTCATCCATCTTAGACGCATACAAGCAGAGCCTGGTAAGTGTGTTTGTAAGTAGAGGACACACACTGGTATCAGTGAGACTTTACTGCCCATATTGAACAGATAAAACTTACTAATACCATCTCAGCTACAGTCACTAACATTAACCATCACGTTTAGTCAAGTCTGGGAGCATGCATTGGTGCTGCGCTTCACCACATCCGCAACACCATGTAATCATCTTGGGTCCTGGATGGCAACCACCTGTGGAAACAATCAGTTCATTTGCACATCTAGAAAATAGCCATCTATCTGCTGCAGCCAGACGAAGTGTGGGTGTCCCCTTGCGCTTCTCCAGCTACTGGGGTCCTCAAAACTCAAGCACCTGCATGCTGGATCATGCACAGAGAAACGCACCACATGGCCAAAATGTGCCTTTAGCCTGCAACCAAATAAACCTATACGCACTGCACACACATATTCCTCCTCACTCACTCATCTTGAACCGCTTACTCCAATTAATTGTCACAGGGGGGCTGGAGCCTATCCCAGCAGTCATAGGGCGTGAGGCAGGGTACACCCTGGATAGGACGATAGTCTGTCGCAGAACCACATACAGACAAACAAACACATTCACACCCGCATGCACACCTACGGACATTTTAAAGTTCCCAATCCACCTAACCTGCGCGTCTGTGGATGCTGGAGGAAGCCGGAGCACCCAGAGGGAACCCACGCAAATACGGGGAGAACACACAAACGCCACACAAAGGCCACATGTGGGAATCGAACCCATGACCTCCTTGCTGTGAGGCAACAGTGCTAACCACTAATCCATCATTAAGCCACTGAAAGTTGGGACAAAGCCACTAAACATTTCCACTTTAATTTTTCAGAGGTTTTCTCAAAAAGCTTCTTTGTGGAAAAAAAATGAAACGTGACAATGACGGCCCACTGGACACAACGTCACAATGTAATGAATGTAACTTGGGGGAGGTGATGTCTAGTGGTTAAGGTGTTGGGCTTGAGACCAGAAGATTCTTTGTTCAAATCCACACCTGACTGAAAAATCACTAAGGGCCCTTGGGCAAGGTCTTTAATCCCCTATTGCTCCCGGGGTGTAGTGAGCACCTTGTATGGCAGCACCCTGACATCGGGGTGAATGTGAGGCATAACTGTAAAGCGCTTTGAGCGTCTGATGCAGATGGGAAAGCGCTATATAAATGCCGAGCCTGCGACAATCCAGCCACTCATGCAGAGTGAAACCTTGCAGCCATCGATGCAAACCAAAGACAGTGTGTTCCGGGCTGGGCTCAAACCCACAACACCATGTTCAAGACTGAATGATATTTAACAGAGTAGTTTATTGGTGTAGAAAGTTGGTGAAAAGTCTGGACCTGCACGACAAGAAATTGAACCTCCTCCAACACAGACAAAGGTACAGACAGAGACGTACACTATGACAGCATATAGAGAAGACGCTCTCATCAGATAACGATGGTCTTGCATAGATTCGTTTTTAAACTGGTATTCTGAAAGGTGCAGAGGTGTTGGACTACAAATATTTAAATCTGTAATTGAGATGACTTTGAGCCACTTCTACTGGCTGCAACTGTAATTTCTTGAATGTCAATAATCACACTGTGTACAATGTAAAACTACAAATTTGACAGATGAATGTTTCTTTAAAGTTGCAGACGTCTTCCAAATTCGATGGACAAGAAAAACTTGAGCCAGAAAAACCTGAAACAGAGACAGAGGAAGAATCATCTCTGTTTTCATCCAACTTAAACGGATACAAGCAGAGCCTTGTAAGTGTGTTTGTAAGTAGAGGACACACACTGGTATCAGTGAGACAGAGATCATGACTGTCAATATATTTACTATCTCCAACCGTTTCCCAAAAGACATAAAATAATAAAAGTAATCATAAAATGAACTATTTTAATGCAAAAAAATGTATTAATGCTGCCCAGTTGATAAGCAGCACCATGGCAGCTTGTAATCATTTTCTATATGTGTGTTTTTCCAGGTTTGCAATGTCCCAGAGAAGCAGCTCACCAACACGACCCACCTGCAGGCACCGATTACACCAACTCGACCATCAGTGTCACAGTACGTGAACTACCACCAACTTTGATGAATCAATGCTTTTATTGTTATAGGATTGGTCCTATTATATATAACAGTTGCTCCCACCTGTTCATTCTAATGGTTCAATCAGACTTCTGTTCTGACAACTTGTCATTTCACATTATAATAACTTCTATTTTTAAAAACAAAAAGTTTAGCATATAGAAAAGCCACCTCAGAGGATGATTGGAATCCTAAAGAGCAGTTTGTAGTATTACAGCTCTCTTGCCTTTACTCTCCAGTACACAGTAATCACAACATACATATGAATACACAATATATAAAATATATTATAATGTACAAGAATTGTTAAAACAGCATGAAGAATATGAATATATATACACACACACGTGAAATCAATATTTTATTATTTTATTTTAATATTACATTTCTGTGCTTCTTACTGTGTATAAACTGCAGGCCCCAGAAAAAGGAAAAGCCGTATGTGAAGAAGCCACCCAATGCTTTCATGGTGTTTGTGAAGGAACAGAGAGAAATGATCATGATGCAGAAGAAGGTGTCAAACAATGCCATGGTGCTCCAGTTTCTGGGAGAGAAAGTAAGTATACATGAGTGACACACTCATTGTGTTACACAGTACAAAATGCACAGAGCACATTCATGTTGCTCAGTGTACATATGTGCATGTGTGTATACTAATGGATAGTATGGTGTGTGTCCACAGTGGAAAAATATGACCAAGGAGGAACAAGCCAAATATTACGATGAGGCAAAAGAACAGAAACGTCTCCACTCCCAGTTGTATCCAAGCTGGTCATTCAGAGACAATTATGTTAGTATTCAACTCACAGGTTACATGCTGATATTAATACAACAGAATTGAAGAATTGCAGGAAAAGATAAGACTATACTCGTATATCTTTGCTGACACCACACAGAAAATGTAATGTGTTTGTTTTTGGTGCAGGGTGCAAAGAAGTTGAAGAAGATGGACAAATGTTTCATTCAGACCCAAAGTAAGTGAGTTTTATTGTGAATAACAAAATATTTTTCTGTAAAATTTAACATATTATCAGGGTCAGAAAGAAAAAAAAAAACCCATGATGATGCATTTGAAAAACCTGTTGTGCTGTTGATGAGTGCACCCAAACTTTGTAGCAGACTTTTTTGTCAAACTTGGAGACATTTCATTTTGTTCCTGCTGGATTTTGGTGGTTAGTAGGAAAAGCCAAGTGGATCCAACAGATTTGGCTGTCAGCTGTGATCAGATAGTGGCTGATACCATTTGTTTATTTTTTTTTAAGATCAGATGTTTTTGTAATTCGAACTGCAATCATAGTTAGTGTAATCTGACATCTGACCTTATTTAATTTTAGTTCTCCCCTAAGTGAACACCAACAGCAGCTCAGTGAAGCAGCGGTTTGCAGTATTTAGTCACAATAAGAAGGTTGTGGTTTTAGTTCCAACCAAATCCTGTTTGGTTCCCAGCTAACACATAATGTTTTGGTGAGGTTATACGAGGGCTGTCAATAAAGTAGCGGTCCTTTTTATTTTTTTCAAAAACTATATGGATTTCATTCATATGTTTTTACGTCAGACATGCTTGAACCCTCGTGCGGATGCGTGAGTTTTTCCACGCCTGTCGGTGACGTCATTCGCCTGTGAGCACTCCTTGTGGGAGGAGTCGTCCAGCCCCTCGTCGGAATTCCTTTGTCTGAGAAGTTGCTGAGAGACTGGTGCATTGTTTGATCAAAATTTTTTCTAAACCTGTGAGACACATCGAAGTGGACACGGTTCAAAAAATTAAGCTGGTTTTCAGTGAAAATTTTAACGGCTGATGAGAGATTTTGAGGTGATACTGTCGCTTTAAGGACTTCCCACGGTGCGAGACGTCGCTCAGCGCTCTCAGCCGCCGTCGTCAGCCTGTTCAAGCTGAAAACCTCCACATTTCAGGCTCTATTGATCCAGGACGTCGTGAGAGAACAGAGAAGTTTCAGAAGAAGTCGGTTTCAGCATTTTATCCGGATATTCCACTGTTAAAGGAGATTTTTTTAATGAAAGACGTGCGGACGGGTCCGCGCGTCGGCTCGCAGCCGCCGCGACGCTCTGCCACAGGAAAAACACCTCTGTTGAAAGCCTTAAGGACAAGTTGGAACATGTCCTGCTGTTAAACAATTTCTCATATACTCACTCCACTGAAAGCCATCAAAAGCCGCCTGGATTTTACAAATGGTTATCAACACGGAGGTGTTTTTCCTGTGCCGCCGCACCGCGTCGGCTGCGTCCCGACGCGCGGACCCGTCCGCACGTCTTTCATTAAAAAAATCTCCTTTAACAGTGGAATATCCGGATAAAATGCCGAAACCGACTTCTTCTGAAACTTCTCTGTTCTCTCACGACGTCCTGGATCAATAGAGCCTGAAATGTGGAGGTTTTCAGCTTGAACAGGCTGACGACGGCGGCTGAGAGCGCTGAGCGACGTCTCGCACCGTGGGAAGTCCTTAAAGCGACAGAATCAGCTCAAAATCTCTCATCAGCCATTAAAATTTTCACTGAAAACCAGCTTAATTTTTCGAACCATGTCCACTTTGATGTGTCTCACAGGTTTGGAAAAAGTTTGATCAAACAACGCGCCAGTCTCTCAGCAACTTCTCAGACAAAGGAATTCCGACGAGGGGCTGGACGACTCCTCCCACAAGGAGTGCTCACAGGCGAATGACGTCACCGACAGGCGTGGAAAAACTCATGCATGCGCACGAGGGTTCAAGCATGTCTGACGTAAAAACATATGAATGAAATCCATATAGTTTTTGAAAAAAATAAAAAGGACCTATACTTTATTGACAGCCCTCGTATATTGGTTATATTTAGGTTATGGTGATCAGAAACATTTCTAAAACATTTTCCTAATTTTGATGAAAGATATCTTTAGGTAACTTTCTGTATTGTTACCAGAACCTTTAAGTTTCCTGAAAAACATTCCCGGAATGTCAGGCCTAACGTTCTCAAAACATTTTTTGCTGACATTACTATCAAACGTTCTGGGGGGGGGACTTTACTCCGAATGTTACAAGAACTTTATAGTTAACGTTCTGATGACATTTGACAAATGTTCTTATAATGTTTTGGGAACTTTATTTTGTTAGCTGGGTTGTCCCGGAGACTGCATGGATTTGATCAAATGAAGCATGTTCTGTTTGTGACAGTCCAATTTTGAAGAAATTCACAGTTTGAAACCGCACTTGACAGTGTGGCACTAAGGTGTCCTGTGGCAACTCACAACTAACTGAACATGAAGTCCAAAGATCAAATCAAGCAGAATGATTGACACATGTCTGTTCATGTTGCAGGATCTGAAGTAGCACCTGTCAGGGAAACACCTCAGAGTGTGACATCTGTTCTGTCCGGACACCAGGCCGCGCCTCACAGTCTCAAACGTAAGAGAGAGGCGTGCAGCACATTTGACCCGACAGAGGAGAGGCGAGACGTGCACAGTGCGTTCACAGTCTTCAGCATGAAGAGGAAGCCTGCTGTCCTCGCTATGTTCCCACAGCACATCATGTATGACAGCAACATTTTGGAGGAGATTTTAAGACAACAAGTAAGTCTGTCTGTTCCTGCAAGAGTGTTACAAACTTCACTGTGGGACAGAAGGAGTTTTTTTTACAATCACATGTTCTCTATTGATTATTATTATTTCATTCATGAAGTGTGGGAGTGGGCGCTGCAGAGCGTGCACTCTATTTATGGTGAGCCAGGGTGCAGGTCTGTGCACGGGCATGAGCCTGTTGTCGTATCAGTCTTTGTGTGCTAAGTGTGTTGTCGTCTGTCCACAGTGGAAAGATTTACCCAGCAAGGAAAAAGGACGTTACTACACAATGGCTCATGAAATGAAAATGAGCTCCGTCCAGCTGCAATGTGACACAGTGAGTTCACCCTGATGACATTCACCTCATACATGCTGCATATCACTGCTCAGAGACTATATTTCTTTTCTGACACCACACAAAAATTGAAATGTTTGTTTTTGGTACAGGGTGCAAAGAGGTTGAAGATGGACAAACTTTTAACTAACATCAAAGGTAAGTGAGTTTTATTGTGAATAACAAAAAACATTTATGTAAAATTTAACATATCAGGGTCAGCAAGAAAAAAAAAACAAAAAACACAATGCATTTGAAAAACCTGTTGTGTCGTCAATAAGTGCACCCAAACTTTGTGAAAGAAGACTTCTGAGCCCAAGCCTTCACAAATCCACTGCACTAATAACCAAGATCTGGACCCATAACTGAATTGGGTCCGAACCAAATATTAGTTTGTCGAACTGGGGCACATTTCATTTTATTAACAGCAGCTCAGTGGAGCAGCGGTTTGCAGTAATTAGTCACAGGAAGAAGGTCTTGGGTTTAGTTCCAACAAATCCCATTTGGTTCCTGTTCTGAGTTTACATGTTCCCAGCTGACACATAATGTTTTGGTTGCGTTATATATTGGTTATATTTAGGTTATAATTAGAAGAAATGTTTCTAGAGCATTTTCCTCATGTTATTACTTCCTTTTATACATTTCCAAGTAATGTTTATAGTTGAGGGAAATTTGATAAATATTAATTCTAGTCTCACCGTCGTTCTCACTTGAAATTTCTTTCAATAACAAGACTATGACTTTGGGTAACGCTACCAAATTGTTCTGGGAACCAAAAAGAAACTTTCCTCTGGAATGTTACAAGAACTTCACAGTTAACGTTCTGATAACATTTGACAAATGTTCTTATAATGTTTTGGGAACTTTATTTTGTTAGCTGGGTTGTCCCGGAGACTGCATGGATTTGATCAAATGAAGCATGTTCTGTTTGTGACACTCCAATTTTGAACAAATTCACAGTTTGAAACCACACTCGACAGTGTGGCACTAAGGTGTCCTGTGGCAAATCGCAACTAATGCTGCGTTTACACATAATGACGACAAGTCACGAATGCCACGAAGTACACATTCTTGGCCGTTGATCACGAATGTGATGATTCGGGGCGGAGGCATCAGGTGTCCTCAGGAATTGGTGCAACCTGTTACCACACGTTACGATTAATGGCACATGTTGCTGGAGAATTATCAGGAACCATTACCCACAGTCAAGAATAGTGCTCCGTGTTGTTGCGCGCTATTGCACGTAACAGCGCATCGTTAAGTTCTGTCACGTTGTGAACGAGGTGAATTGCCTCCACACACACACCCATATTCATCCAACTGAATTAGAGTGGAGCAGAGAGGAGGAGGAGGACAGAGCTAGATGTGTGGCTTCATGCGGCTCTCGTCTCGGGCATTTTCCCAAACATCAGGCACATGCAGCAGGTGGAACACCTGCAGGAGCGCGCTGAAGACCACTGAAATTAGACTTTTAGCTGACTTCGTGTCAGCAATCAAACTGAATGCGATGCAGCAGGGTTTAATTGTGCGCACGCTTCTTCCTCCGCCGGACTGGAGGAGGTGCAGAGATGTCTGGCTGAACGCGAGTCTCCTCTCGCTCCTCTGGCTCAGACTCCTCCTCCCGCTCATCGGTTACAACAGCAGATGGAACACCTGCAGGAGCATCCTGATTAGCTTCAGCAGGAACTGTGGAACGGCATTTGGAGCCAAGTTTAATTGTGCGCATGTGACAGAAAACTGATTCGTCGTGGCGCGCGGTGAAATGTGACGTCGCGTTACAAGTCGTGTGAAAACTTGACAGTTTCCGTGTCACTTCGTAATAACGCGTGACAGTTTGGGCTCCAAGAACCATCACAGGAACCACTACGAACGTTGTCACGTTCTATTAAGGATCACTACTCATCAAGATGGATCAATACGCTCAGTTGCAACCTCCACGACGTGAGACGAAATGAGGGTGGTGTGTGACATTCGTGGAAGATTTTTTCACAGGCAAAAACATGCTCCACAAATATCAAGAATATCACTCACCAACACGCACTATTAAGAAACCTATTCAGATGCGTTAAGTCACATTAAGAATGTCAGGAATGTGTCACGAATGACAGAAAAATGACATTCGTAACGCGTCTTGGTTATGTGTAAACGTACCTTAACATGAAGTCCAAAGATCAAATCAAGCAGAATGATTGACACATGTCTGTTCATGTTGCAGGACCTGAAGTAGCACCTGTCAGGGAAACACCTCAGACTGTGACGTCTGTTCTGTCAGGACCCCAGGCCGCGCCTCACAGTCTCAAACGTAAGAGAGAGGCGTGCAGCACGTTTGACCCGACAGAGACGCGAGACGTGCACAGTCCTTGTGTGAACAGCACGCCCAGTGCGTTCACACTCTTCAGCATGAAGAGGAAGCCTGCTGTCCTCGCGACGTTCTCACAGTGCGTCACGAACAACAGCAACATGTTGGAGGAGATTTTAAGACAACAAGTAAGTCTGTCTGTTCCTGCAGGAGTGTTAGAAACGTCACTGTGGGACAGAAGGAATTTTTTACAATCACACATGTTCTCTATTGATTATTATTATTTCATTCATGAAGTGTGGGAGTGGGCGCTGCAGAGCATGCACTATTTATGGTGAGCCAGGGTGCAGATCTGTGCACGGGCATGAGCCTGTTGTCATATCAGTCTGTGTGTGCTGAGTGTGTTGTCGTCTGTCCACAGTGGAAAGATTTATCCAGCAAGGAAAAGGGATGTTACTATAGAATGGCTCATGAAATGAAAATGAGCCCTGTCCAGCAGCAACGTGACACAGTGAGTTCACCCTGCTGACATTCACCTCATACATGCTGCATGTTTGACACAGTCGACCACACAACTCTTTTAAATCGTTTGGAAAACTGTGTGGGGGTTAGGGGGACCGCCCTGGAGCGGTTCAGGTCTTATCTCAGTGGGAGGAGCTGCTCTGTCAAATTGGGGGATTTCACCTCTTCCTCTGCGTCTCTAAATTATGGAGTACCACAGGGGTCAATCCTAGAGCCTGTTCTTTTTGCCCTCTACATCCTCCATCTGAGTCAAATCTTAAAAAATCATGGCTTACAGTATCATTTTTACGCAGATGACTGCCAGATTTACCTGCCACTCAAAAAACTTGCTTCTGGACCTTTGGCGCCTCTTTTGAACCGTTTGAGTGACGTCAAGGCTTGGTTGGCCCACAACGTTTTAAGTCTAAACTAGAAGCACTCAGAGTGCAAACCTCCGCCAAGGCCATGGGGTCACTGACGCCATAACATCTACACGCCGTGGAATCACTGAACCTAAAAAAGTCTAACAATGATGTTTGCTCAGTAGTAAAAAAGTTTCATCTGCTGTGACTGGATAGTATGTATCCTTAGCGCTTGGCATCACAGTTTATTGCAACTTGCACCTTTCCCAGAAGCTACTGTCATCTGAGCACTGATATTGATATTGCATGTGCTTACAGACAAAAACAAATAAGAGACAAAATTCAATTTATTATTCAACTAAACTGCAAATATATTAATTTTTTAACATTTCATAAACACTTCGCTAAACAAGGCCATAGGGTAACTGACTCTAAAGAGATTCCCTCCTTGGCACAGTGATCTATTTCTTTTTGTCTCTTTCTCTAAAATTGTATATAATAATCATTAGATTATTAATATATAAACAAAAATAAATTTAAGAAATATTACAATTTGAAAACAAATGCACCCGAACGTGATGACAGCTGCAACTGCTTAATGCTAACTTTTAACATTGAAAATGCCATAGACATGCTAACGTGTTAGCATCGTGATCCGGACCACTAAAATTTAATCACTTGTTCCTCTTGTCATTTCCAACACAAAATTTCATCAAAATCTGTTCAAAACGTTTTGAGTTATCCTGCTGACAAACAGACAAAAAACAAACGCGACAACATAACCTCCTTGGCGGAGGTAATGAGGATTAAACAGAGGTCATTTTATTTGGAAATATTGACCCCTCTTGGACTTGGGCCCTCTTAAACAGTACATGAAACAGTCTGTCACCAACCTCGGCATCATTATTGACAAAGGTTTAAAATTTGACAAGCAGGTAAATGCCGTTGTCAACTCTGGATTTTATCATTTGCGTCTTTTATCTAAAGTTAAAACTTTTTTATGTTTTAATGCTTTCGAACAAGTCATGCACACTTTTGTCTCCTCTCGTTTAGACTACTGTAATGCACTTTTTATCGGCATCAGCCAAAATGCACTTTCTCGCTTACAGTTGGTCCAAAATTCTGCTGCGCGTCTCTTAACTGGTAGCAGAAAGCGAGAGCACATCACTCCGGTTTTGGCGTCTCTGCACTGGCTTCCAGTTCATTTTAGAGTTGACTAAGATTTTATTGTTTGTTTTTAAAGCTTTGAATGGACTGGCCCCGACGTACATTTCGGACATAATCCAAATTTATCAGCCTATCCGTGCTTTGCGGTCCGAGGACCAGTTCCAGCTTGTGCTGCCTGTGATGAGACTTAAAACTAGGGGAGACAGGGCTTTTTCTGTGGTGGGCCCTCAACTATGGAATGATTTGCCCCATAACATTCGAACAGCCCCCACTGTTGAGTGTTTTAAGTCTCGTCTAAAGACCCATTTTTATGCTTTGGCTTTTAACACCGTGTGAATGTGTGGTCCTCTGTGTGTCTTTTTTTTTTTGTACAGCACTTTGGAAATGTGCTATATAAATAAAGGGTATGGTATGGTATGTTCATAATATCACTGCTCAGAGACAAACTGCTTGATATTAGAAAATGTACAGAGAGTCTAATAAGTTGTTTTGTTTTGTTTTTTTTACTCCAAAGGCGTTCAGTGCTGAGAGTCCCACTGTGACTGAAGGTAAGATAGTTTTACTGTGAATATGAACGTATTTTTATGATAAAATATCTTTGTTGTGATCACTTAAAAACAAGATAATACATCACAGTCACTCAACCTGTCATCAACATATATGTATGTATCAAAGTGGTGAAGTCTTTAAGATTATGGACTTGATGAAACAGTAAATACTGACCACACTTCATCATATTTGTCATGACGATAACAAAACACCAGATACATTTTTTTCCTGCAGTGCATGACCCACAAGTTCATAAACCTGTAAGCCTCCCGGTTGTATGATCTTAATTTTGATGTCAAATTATACCCAAAGACAAAACTTTTCTTTCAACTGCGATTTTTTTATATTCTGTCCAGTTTATCTCTTATACACATGAAAACAGATTAATTGGCTGTAATGTTGCCAAACGCTCATTTCATCAGAGTCAAAGTGGAAAGATTAATTTTCTAAGCTGCCACAAAGATACAGTGGAGATAACAGTCAGACTCAACACTAAAACACATTATACTTGAAGACTGATTGAGCAAAAGAAATCAAAAATTTACAGAATTTTTATTTCTGCTTTTGTTTTTTTCAAATTGTCAATTTATTTTGTGTAAATATCTGAATGTTGTTTAGGGCCCCTTCACACATAGTACAAATAAGAACAAATCAGAGTGAATCACAGCGGAACAACTCGTATGATGGAACCACGAAAACATCGAGGCGACGGGCAGGCGTGAACAAACCTGCTGCGACGGTTTCGTGCACGTGGGGACACAGTGATAAATAATAAATAAGATCATTGTGGAATGACCAGTAATTTTTATTTTTGTTATGTTGCAGAATGTCCACAGGACTTGTTACAGCCAAAGCGACGTTGTGTGTGCCCAGAAGGTGATGGAACGGAAACACAGAGCGCTGCAACGATCCAGCCACTCATGCAGAGTGAAACCTTGCAGCTATTGATGCAAACCAAAGACAGTTTAACAATGCAGCAGCCAACATGTCCCGCTGGGATGCAGCAGCCAACATGTCCCGCTGGGATGCAGCAGCCAACATGTCCCGCTGGGATGCAGCAGCTAACACTCCTGTGCAGCAAGACTGGCACAGATTTAGAAAATAAAGTGTTTTGACCAATTTTGCAATTTTTATATTTTTCATGTTTTCGGCAAAAAGCAAAGTTTTTAAATTCACTGGTACTTTTTTATCTGGCAGTTTAATACAACAATTAAGGATTTTATTTTAATATATTGTGTATATGTAAAATACTGGACTCCTTGTTTTCATCCAGGTACACAGGGAAAAGATCCTTATTTTTTATTTTCAGGCTTCAGGTCCCAGTCTGAACACAGTTTGAAAAAAAACTAAACGGTCGGACTTTTAATTGCAGAAATTACTCTGCTCTCACTTTACACAAATCGGCGAGTGTCGGAGCTGAACTTTAATTTGTACCTCTGCACGTCCAGACTGCTCGGGCTTTTTAATGGAAATACATTGTGATCGGAGGTGCTGAACATCTACAAGACTCCTGCATCACATACGCCTCATTAATGACGGGTCAAAATTTCCTCAGAATTTTTTTTTTCTGCCAAATGTATTTGATCCATTATCAAAATGTTATCTGCGTGTGCACTGTAAAAACTATTAAAATATCATGAGAGATAAAGGATTGAAAGCAGCAAAGTGTGAAATCACAGTCTGAGGATTTAATAGGTGCACGTCAGGCAGCAGGCTGTGCACGGTGTGAAAAAAAACAACAAAAATGGTCGGACATTTAATCATGTAAATGTCTCCGGTCCCATATGCGAGGGGGTTTAATGGAAATACATCTGCTGTAAAAAATCAGGCGACTGAATATCTGGTTTATATGACAGTTTAGGTGAGTTTTACTGTAGATGGGACTGAACAATAAATGTACCTCTCAAACCTTTGATGATGAAATCGGCTTCCATCCCACACGGCTGACTTTATTTTCCCAAACTTTTCTTCTGTTCGGATCTGAAGGGAATCTGTACATCTTGAAGCCCTTGTTGTGTCTATTTGTGCATCTAAATGCACAACAACCCATCATTTTCAGCAAATAAAATAGCTGGATTTACATGCTGACACAATAACAGCGAATGCTATTTTGAAACCAAGATGGCACCATGAGTCACGTGACTGATTTTTTAGATCGAAGCACTGCTTAGATTGGTTCAAGGTCCAAAGCAAAACCGCGCTGTGGAAAAGTTGATAAGAGAAATTATCATTTTCCTGACAAACACCCCTAAAAACAACGGCCAATCTGAAGGACCGATGAGGGAATTGTTAAGCAAAAAGGTTATTGATGTCGGTGGATCGAATCATTTCTTAACGATACCCGAAAGGAATCGATTCTCGATACCCATCCCTAGCCACAATTACACCACGTTCAGACACATTTCACCAAAAATACGCTGTAAAAAAATGCCATTTTGGCAGTTATTGTGCTTTTTATGGCGTAATTAAAAATGCCGCCGTTAAATGCGCCGTAAATGTGTCAAAAATACTTTTTTTTTTTTTTTTTTGCTGTAATGGAGCCCTTAAAAAGCACTGTAAAAACGTTCAGATGCACACAACACGCATAAAATATGTAAAAAAATGGTGTTTGCGCAGTATGATAATCATCTCCAGCCTCCTTTTATCTCAGCCACTGAACTTGAAGTGTTTGTGCCCATTCGCACAAACATGCGCACTAAAAGTGGACGCTCTCATTTTGGCCGAACTTCTAGCCAGTTTTGGGTATTCTGTGTTAGTACGTGCCTGCGGCCGACGTGCTTGATGAATTCCTGTTCAAAAAGTAGTTCCCAGATAATTGTGATAATTCCTGTGAGGTAATGAGTATATCTCATCTGAATTAATTCAGAAATTTACCAGTAAAGCCAGAGTCATCAATCCAGATACCCTGGTAATTACACGTGTGAACCACCTCGATTTCATTTCCCTCCAGAGTGGTCACTGAGGGAATCATTTATGACCACTTCTTAGAGGATTTCTGCAGGGATTCAATGGCCTGGACAAGTGTTGAACCACAGCAATAAATAACAGTGTTATCAGCATAAAATAAATAAAAACTGAGTTTTTTACGGTGTAGTTTTGGTGATACGTGACTGAAAGCGGCGTATTTGTGGCACTGTTGGCTTGTCATACTTCTCATCTTAAACCGCCATGGTGCCCCACTATACGGTGCATGAGGAAAGTATTCACAGCGCTTTACTTTTTCCACATTTTGGTATCTTACAGCCTTATTCCAAAATGGATGACATTCATTTTTTTTTCTCAAAATTCTACACACAATATCCCATAATGACAATGTTAAAAAGTTTTTTTTTTTTTTTTAGATTTAAAAAATTTATTATAAAAAAAAAAACTAAGAAATGTCTTAGTTGCATTTCTTACAACTGCAAATGACAGTAACTTTTTGTAATACTGTTTTTACTTGGGTAGGAAAATTTTATTTTGTATATCTGTAAAATTGCATTTTGATTAATGAGTGGGTAATACTGGGTGGGTAATTGCTGTCATTTTGGACATTGTTTTTAACTTAAGTTAGATTGATGTCAAATACTTTCTTACTTCACAACATAAATATAACAAAGCAGAGGTGTCTCGACAGTCCATGTACAGTCAAAGAATTTGGTGACTTTTTTGGGTGTTAAACACAAAATCTCTTATATGCAATGGTAAAATATAGAGAAAAGAACATTTTCATATTACGGTGTCTCTAAGCCATGGGTTAAAGCAATAAATTTTCATCTGACTGAAATTTTTTCCTGGCAAAAATCAATGCCAGCAATTCCCTAAAATGTGGCGTATGGGGGTACACACTCTTTTTTCCTCAATAAATAGAATAAACACATTATACAGTATACAAATCTATTCTAAATAGCCTCTAAGGAGAGACAGACAAAGCATAAAAAGAATGCAAAACTTGAACATAAAGGTACATAAAAGGGTGGTGGGGGGCAGGGTGTAGTCTTGATTCTGGGGAGTTTGGGGGTGCCCCCCCAGAACAATTCACTTCAAACTATGGGTTCTGGCGGATCTCCCTCAGAAATTTTTTGAAAGAGCAAGTCAAATTTTGTATATTCTGGTGAATTTTAATGAGTATGAAGCCCTCTAAAACAAACAAAACTCACTTCAATCTGTGAAGTAACAACACAGTACTGTTTAGGGGGGGGTCTGGGGGATCTCCCCTAGAAATTTTTTAAAAGAGCAAGTCAAATTTTGTATATTCTGGTGAATTTTAATTGGTATGAAGCCCTCTAAAACAAAGAAAAGTGGCTTCAAACTGTTAAGTAAAAAGACATTATTGATTATGGGGGGTCTGGGGGATCTCCCCCAGACATTTTTGAAAAGAGCAAGTCAAATTTTGTATATTCGGGTGAATTTTAATGGGTATGAAGCCCTCTAAAACAAAGAAAACTCACTTCAATCTATGGGGGTCTGGGGGATCTCCACCAGAAATTTTTGAAAAGAGCAAGTCAAATTTTGTATATTCTGGTGAATTTTAATGGGTATGAAGCCCTCTAAAACAAAGAAAACTCACTTCAAACTATGGGGTCTGGGGGATCTCCCCCAGAAATTTTTTGAAAAGAGCAAGTCAAATTTTGCATATTCTGGTGAATTTTAATGGGTATGAAGCCCTCTGAAACAAAGAAAAGTCACTTCAAAGTGTGGTTCCTCTGTAGCTCTGCACTACTCAACTGTTCCCTAGGGATTACATGCAGTTGGACTGGGTATGTGTACATATCTGGGATGGCAGTCGGTCGTACTCCAAGCTGATCTACACACCGACTTTCAGGGTCTGAGGGTCCCTGGACTGAGACTTTGTTGCAGAGCGCTTTCACTCCCAATGGAGGTATGCACCCTACCTCTTCAGGGTTTGCATTCCTAGACAACAGGTCTGCATCAACATTTTCACATCCTGGCATGTATTGTATGCCAAAATCTTAAGTGGACAGGGCTGCTAGCCACCTATGACCAGTAGCATTGAGTTTGGCCATGGTAAGAACATAGGTCAGTGGACTGTTCTCAGTTCTCACTGTGAACTTGGCGATAGCAATATGCTTTTCCTTTTTTATCAATCTGTTGTGGTCAGCGCTCTATTATTTGCTGTTGTGTGTTGGGGGAACAGCCTATCTGTTAAGGACAGTAACAGACTGGACAAATTTGTCAGGAAGTGCGTGTCAGTGATGGGGAGGGAGGTGGCCTCTGTGGGTGAACTGGTAGAGTGTAGGTTGAGGTGTATTATGAATTCCGTTAACAACAAATCTCATCCTCTACACGACACTGTGGTTGCTCAGAAAAGCAACCGCAGTGACAGATTCCTCTCCATGAGATGCAGGACTGAGAGGTATAGAAGATCATTTGTCCTGGCCGCCATGAGATTGTTTAACGCTTGTTGTTAATGTAGTTTTACTTCCATGTGTTTTTATATTTGTCTTATTTATTGGTATTTTATTGTATGGATGAACTGTGTATGTATGTATGCTCTCGGGCAGATGAATTTCCCCTTACAGGGGATGAATAAAGTATCTATCTATCTATCTTTCAACACCAGGAACTCAAGCTGACGGACAGGATAATTTCTCGCAGAATTGCTCAATTTACGACTGGCAAAGGCCACGGGACGCAACCCTCCAGGATATTCCTGGTTGAGCACTGCCCCTAAACCATCAAAGCTGGCGTCCACATGCAGTATATAAGGCTTTGTTGGGTCTGCAAAAGCCAGGATGGGAGCATGTGTGAGACAATGGATTATCTTTTGGAAAGCAGCACGACAGGCAGCAGTCCACTGAGCTCCAAAAGGCTCTTTTTATAGTAGGTGGCCTGGGGCTTTGCAGCCTTCGTATCTCTCTGGGCTGGTGGGTAGCCTTTTGTCAAATCTGTCAAGGGTCTCACAATCGCAGAGTAGTTGGCAATGAACCTTCTATAATACCCACAGAAACCCAAAAAAGACTGCAGGTTCCTTAGGTCAGTGGGCTGCTCCCAGTTTGTGACAGCTCTTATTTTTTCAGGATCTGTGGCGATCCCTGAGGCTGATACAATGTGGCCGACATACTTGACCTGTGGCTGACAAAACGGTCATTTGTTAATTGATAATTTCTTGTTAATTGATAATTCTTGTAACCGGTCCAACACTTTCAGCAGGCGTTCCTTGTGCTCCTCCAGTGTCCTTCCAAACACTATTAGATCATCGAGATACTCCAAACATTGAAGCAAATTCATGTCTCCCACAGCCTTCTCCGTTAGCCGCTGAAATGTGGCTTGGACTCCTGTGATGCCCTGGGGCATGTGCTCAAACTGGAAGAACTCCAGTGGGCATATGAAGGCTGTTTTCTCTGTCTTCATCGGCCATCGCAATTTGGTAGTAGCCATTTCTTAAGTCCAACACTGAAAACCAGTGGCTCCTGGTCATTCTGTCCAAGGCATCATCAATTTGGGGTACTGTGTATTGATCAGGAATAGTTAGTGCATTAAGAGTGTGATAATCTATGCACATCCTGAATGAACCACTTTTTTCTGGCCACCACAATTGGTGAAGCATATGGGCTCCGTGACTCAATTATTCCAGCCGCAAGTAGTGTTTGCAAATGACACCGCACGCCATCAATATCAGCTGGAGCAAGGCGCCTTGAATGTTCTCGGAAAGGTTGAGGGTCACTGATGCGGATGGTATGTTCAACACCCTTGGCAAGCCCCACATCACATTCTCCAAGAGAAAAAACTCCAGCTCGCTCTGCTAATGTCTTAGCAAGTCTCTTTCCAAACAGTGGGTACAGGAGAGTCTCCAAAATTGAATAATGCAGGATCCACTGCGTTAGAAGATACGTTGTCCTTCTGTAGTTCAGTTACTATTTCTGCTTTATGGACATGGGCTACAACAGCGCCCTTGGGGAGGAATCTGGGTTTTAGTGACTCATTTCTCAATAACACTGAAAACTTGTTCACGTTCATATCTGATGGGAGGAGAACACAGGAAGGAACCACAACCCCAGATGGAAGAAAGCAAGGTGCAGGGGCCTCAAGTACCAATACATCTTGTTCCCAAGGCTCTTTGGCAGCCACTTTGCAGGCAGCAAATACTGTGCCCCCTGGGGGAAACTGTCAGTGGTCCATGGCCCATCCATCTTATTTGTCCAACCCAGTCGTCTGCAAGACTAGATGTGGGTTTGGGTTCATTAAGTGCAGGGGGCAGCGCATACACTCGCCATTATTGGGCTGAGCCACCACTACGTTTGTCTTCAGTCTTTGGTTCATGACAAAAACACCTTGCATTGGTTCCAATAATTACTGGTGCTTGTTCTGGGCCGTTAGGGTCTGGGCACACCAGGGCCAACACAGTCTTAGGCTCAGCATGCTCTCCATCATCCAGGAACTGAACATTCATTGCTATATATCCTTTGTAGGGATAGCTGGACTCACTGAGGCCCCAAATAAACTGGAAATGGGATGGAGTGGCAGGTGTGACAGATGTGCTGCATACCAACTCTCAAACATTATGCTTACAGTGGAGCCACTATCGATTAGGGCAGTGGTGGGGTGGCCCTCAATGATTACGTTACCCAGTGAGGGTTCCCCAACCAGCCCTGCAGGAAAGCACGGGGCCTTTGCTGCATCTACGGCACTGCGTTTGACAGAGCAGTTGGTGTTTGGCAGTTTTTTTTTTGTCTTTGGGCTCTTTATGGTTTACTTTGTGTCTCTTTAGAACACAAATAAGTTTCTGTATGACTTTTGCATAGTCCTCAGGGGCTGCACAGTGAGTGGACACATGTCCATCTTCACCACATCGATAGCAGAAGAAATAATCTCCATCACTGTTAGCTCTGGTTTTTTCTTCACGGCCCGGCCAATCAGGACTATGACTTTGTCCTTTATTCTCTCTGCTGCTTGTTTTCCACCCCAACACTTTTGGATGACGAGAGTCTTTGTAGGTTACCCCAACTTGACTCTGCAGGTCTTCTACTTGTCTCTTTACTGCCTGTATCTCACAGCTGGAGTTTGCTTTAGCTTCTTTTTCAGTCTGTATTACTCACATAAACTGCATAGTGGTCACTCGTGTCATCTGAGACTGTAGTTCATCAATCTGTGCTCTTAAATCTCTGGTTTTGTCATCTGGGGGATTACCTTCATCCTCCACTCGTACTTGTCTTATGACAGGCTTGGTTGTACTGCGAGCCACTTTACATCTCAGTAACTGTTGATCTTCTTCCTCTCTAATTTCACTTAGCAATGTTGGGGGGGGGGGGGGGGTATTCTCTCTCTCTCTCTCTATCGCAGCTGTAACAGCATGATGTCTGACTCAGTAGCTCCCCGGAGGAGCTGTTCCACACATGCACGGTCTCTTTGGCTGTAGTCCAAACCTCCTCGTTGCACTACTTTGGTTAGCAGCCGCTTTACCCGCCTCAAAAAAAACAGTCTCTCACCTTGGCACTGACGTAGAGCTCTAAAAGAAAAATAGAGGTCCTCAGCAGTCTGAGAAGTCCCAAAAGCTTTCTCCAGAGCCTCAAGATACTCTTCTGGTGTAGCATCTGGGTCATTTGCTCTCACAGCTTGGGCTATCTCTAGTCAATCAATCAATCAATCAATTTTTTTATATAGCGCCAAATCACAACAAACAGTTGCCCCAAGGCGCTTTATATTGTAAGGCAAGGCCATACAATAATTATGTAAAACCCCAACGGTCAAAACGACCCCCTGTGAGCAAGCACTTGGCTACAGTGGGAAGGAAAAACTCCCTTTTAACAGGAAGAAACCTCCAGCAGAACCAGGCTCAGGGAGGGGCAGTCTTCTGCTGGGACTGGTTGGGGCTGAGGGAGAGAACCAAGAAAAAGACATGCTGTGGAGGGGAGCAGAGATCAATCACTAATGATTAAATGCAGAGTGGTGCATACAGAGCAAAAAGAGAAAGAAACAGTGCATCATGGGAACCCCCCAGCAGTCTACGTCTATAGCAGCATAACTAAGGGATGGTTCAGGGTCACCTGATCCAGCCCTAACTATAAGCTTTAGCAAAAAGGAAAGTTTTAAGCCTAATCTTAAAAGTAGAGAGGGTGTCTGTCTCCCTGATCTGAATTGGGAGCTGGTTCCACAGGAGAGGAGCCTGAAAGCTGAAGGCTCTGCCTCCCATTCTACTCTTACAAACCCTAGGAACTACAAGTAAGCCTGCAGTCTGAGAGCGAAGCGCTCTATTGGGGTGATATGGTACTACGAGGTCCCTAAGATAAGACGGGACCTGATTATTCAAAACCTTATAAGTAAGAAGAAGAATTTTAAATTCTATTCTAGAATTAACAGGAAGCCAATGAAGAGAGGCCAATATGGGTGAGATATGCTCTCTCCTTCTAGTCCCCGTCAGTACTCTAGCTGCAGCATTTTGAATTAACTGAAGGCTTTTTAGGGAACTTTTAGGACAACCTGATAATAATGAATTACAATAGTCCAGCCTAGAGGAAATAAATGCATGAATTAGTTTTTCAGCATCACTCTGAGACAAGACCTTTCTGATTTTAGAGATATTGCGTAAATGCAAAAAAGCAGTCCTACATATTTGTTTAATATGCGCTTTGAATGACATATCCTGATCAAAAATGACTCCAAGATTTCTCACAGTATTACTAGAGGTCAGGGTAATGCCATCCAGAGTAAGGATCTGGTTAGACACCATGTTTCTAAGATTTGTGGGGCCAAGTACAATAACTTCAGTTTTATCTGAGTTTAAAAGCAGGAAATTAGAGGTCATCCATGTCTTTATGTCTGTAAGACAATCCTGCAGTTTAGCTAATTGGTGTGTGTCCTCTGGCTTCATGGATAGATAAAGCTGGGTATCATCTGCGTAACAATGAAAATTTAAGCAATACCGTCTAATAATACTGCCTAAGGGAAGCATGTATAAAGTAAATAAAATTGGTCCTAGCACAGAACCTTGTGGAACTCCATAATTAACTTTAGTCTGTGAAGAAGATTCCCCATTTACATGAACAAATTGTAATCTATTAGACAAATATGATTCAAACCACCGCAGCGCAGTGCCTTTAATACCTATGGCATGCTCTAATCTCTGTAATAAAATTTTATGGTCAACAGTATCAAAAGCAGCACTGAGGTCTAACAGAACAAGCACAGAGATGAGTCCACTGTCCGAGGCCATAAGAAGATCATTTGTAACCTTCACTAATGCTGTTTCTGTACTATGATGAATTCTAAAACCTGACTGAAACTCTTCAAATAGACCATTCCTCTGCAGATGATCAGTTAGCTGTTTTACAACTACCCTTTCAAGAATTTTTGAGAGAAAAGGAAGGTTGGAGATTGGCCTATAATTAGCTAAGATAGCTGGGTCAAGTGATGGCTTTTTAAGTAATGGTTTAATTACTGCCACCTTAAAAGCCTGTGGTACATAGCCAACTAACAAAGATAGATTGATCATATTTAAGATCGAAGCATTAAATAATGGTAGGGCTTCCTTGAGCAGCCTGGTAGGAATGGGGTCTAATAAACATGTTGATGGTTTGGATGAAGTAACTAATGAGAATAACTCAGACAGAACAATCGGAGAGAAAGAGTCTAACCAAATACCGGCATCACTGAAAGCAGCCAAAGATAACGATACGTCTTTGGGATGGTTATGAGTAATTTTTTCTCTAATAGTTAAAATTTTGTTAGCAAAGAAAGTCATGAAGTCATTACTAGTTAAAGTTAATGGAATACTCAGCTCAATAGAGCTCTGACTCTTTGTCAGCCTGGTGCAGACCCTTTTAAACATTCCACAATCCTGTTCATCTTCTCCCGGAGAAAACAATCACATTCCTCCACCATCAATCTTGCCTGTTCCATCCAGGTGTCCAAATTCTCCTCTCCAGTTGGTGTGGGGATTATCCCAGAGAAGGCTCGTAGGTGTCTGAACACATTACTCTCTGAGGTAGGCCTCATGGTCTAGGCCAGTAGATCTCCCAGAGCATGTATAATGGATTCTGCAGAACTCCCGGGCACTGAGTCTGAGATTAGTGTCTCTGGTTCAGTTGTGTCTCTGGGGGGCCATCATTGGTTGGGTGGGGCAGGATTAACCTCACATCTCCTGTGCCAGCAGTTGCTACCTCTGTTGGCCCATGCAGTGTCCAATGTTCACCTCCTTTAACAGGGGGTACATCCAGAGGAATGGCCTTGGGGTTCACTTTTTCACCTCATTCGCACAACACCATTAGCGACTGACTGAGGATTAAACATCCTTCCTCTGACCCTCACTCTTCCCAGGGCTTTGATGGTTGACACTGTCTCCTCATTGTCCTCCACTGTGGTATCCAAGGGGACCAACTTTACCACTAGTGCATGGGCTACCTCTAATCCCTCCCCTTTACACCAGTTTTCTAGAAGTGACATGTTGCCTCTTCTAGTTTCTTACTTCAATAGCTTTGTAACAGCTAATTTGTATAGCTACGTATTATCCAAACAAAACTTGGACTGATAATGATTTAGAAAATTGAACAACTACACCCAAGATTTAAGGGAATGTACTCCCGCAGTTAAGAATGACAGACTAATCCTCTCAAGCTAGTTAATGGGATCCCAGTGGTGCCTCCATTTGTGTAGCACTTCCTAAAGTATCCGGTGCTTTTGGATACAGCATCCCTGATTCGTTAAATTAACCCTGCTATCTTGTTTGACTCCTGTCACCCTTTCATAGAATGTCCTGTAACAGGGGCGTCGGCCTGGGGGGGGGGGGGGGGGTAAAGGGTACTATGTACCCAGGGCCCAGAGCACGGGGGGGGGGGGGGGGGGGGGCACAAAAAACTGGCATTAAATACATTTTGTGTTGCATCTTATTAATATCCACACAATTCATGATGTAAAAGAATTTAATTATAATGAATGTATAAATGTTGCGAAACATAATTCTGCTCGAACAATAATATTGAAAGATCTCTGAGGGCCATTCCCACCCCTGCACAGTTGTACAATGGTTTAGTCCAGGCGCACAGGCGGCAGTCTGCCCCATACACACACCCCAAACAGGATCTGACAGAAAGGGGAGGTGTTTAGCAGAGCTGAAACAACTAATCGATTTAATCAATTATTAAAATAGTTATCAACTAATTTAGTCATGGATTAGTTGGCAATAACCTTGTTTTACCACGAATGTTTCGTTTGTTCCATATAAATCAACCGTTTCTGCAGCGCGGCTTTGCTTAGAACCTTGAACCAATCAAAGCAATGATTCGCAGATCGAAGCAGTGCTTCCATCTGCTGCTTTGTTGATTCATTGCTTTATTTCGCTTTATCTTAGTTTTTCCCCACTAAGACCTAAGAGCATGTCTGTGAGTAATATTTACCTTTTTATGTTCATCTGACCTGTTATGGTCTTCTGAAACAGTTGATAGATGTATTTTATAACTTAAAAACGGGACCGATGCTAACACGTTAGCATGTCTACAGCGTTTTCAATGTTAAAGCTAGCATTAAACTGTTGCAGCTGTCAGCACATTTGTGTGCTTTTGTTTTCTGTATAATAATTCATGGCTCAGCGTTTGTTGTCGTAAAAGAGTCAAATGTATTACAAATTGTAATATTTTTTTAATTTATTTTTACTTATATATTAGTAATAGGGATGTGAATCGTTCAACAACTCACCATTCAATTTGATTCCGATTCTTGGGGTGACGATTCGATTCAGAATCGATTTTCTGTTGCTATTTCTTCATTTTCAGAGTCTTATTGGTGGTAGTGGTTAGCTTGTATCAGCACATTCAACTGCAGAGGTTCTTAAGATAAACTTTACTGTCCCTCTCGGGGAAATTTGTATTGGGATGATTCTTGTATAAAAATTGTTTACTGCAACTTGTGTTTTTGTACTTTGTGTTATTTGTGTTTGTCCTTAAATAAGGGCCACCTGTAAGGGTGTAATAATAATAATTCATTAATAATAATAAAATATTCATAACTGACAAACTCAAGTGATTCAGTACAAAACTCAGAACTCATTCATGTTGCTCTGTGTGTGTGTGTGTGTGTGTGCGCGTGTGTACCCGCACACATGCAAAATATGACCAAGGAGGAACAAGACAAATACTGTGTGAACAGAACTGAAAACTCTTTACTCCTACTTACGCACACTGACATTGTGATATTGTTTGCACACACACTCAAAAAAATCAACATAGGTGTTTGCTACATGAACCTGAGTCTAACATGTAGCATCTATGATAGAAAATCAAGTTTTTATGGTTGAGCACCTTCAAGTCATGTAGTTTTAACATAACATGCAACAACTTAAAATTTACTAGATTAATTTATGTTAACACAACCTAATTCCAATGAGTTAAATTTGCAAGTCACCTCTGCTTACAACTCCGTACCAGTAGGCGGCAGTAATGTGCATATTCTTAATTAGGAATGCCCCTCCCTATTTTGTGGTCAAAGCTGATTGAGTCCCTGTGTGGTAACGTCCAGGAACCATCAATTTGAGGAGATACATCACTTGTGGAACAAGGTAAGTGTAATCCTATCATCGATCGAACAGAAAATAGTAAGGGTGCAGAGATGTTACCAACAGTTAGTTATTGTCTTCTTTTGAATGTTGGATTTTTTTCCCATTTTTACTGTTCATAAATATATCTGACGGTCACCATGTGCATGGCCAACTACTGTATGCTAGCAAGCTAGCGTCCTGCGTTGTGCGGCGTCGTACTCATTACAAAACCGCAGGTGAAGGATAATCATGCTGGAACAGAATGTGGCTGAAGCTGTACAGACGCTAAAGGGCCTTTCACACCAAACTTGCAAACGCTCTGATGGGCCTTTCACACTGAATATGTCAGAAGCATCAAATGCATCAAAAATTGGTCTAAAAAGCATTATTTTCAATGAGACACGTTGCTTTTTAGATGCGTCAGAAGCATCACGTCAAAAGCCGAGCTAAACCGACGCTTCTGATGGGAGCGCGCATTGCGGCTTGTCGGCAGGCTGACGCGGTCAAAGTTCAATCCAATCCAACTTTCGACACGCTGAGCTGTGACGTACCTTCGCATTGTCCAATAGGAACGACGTGTCGGGTCAAAACACGGAAGACTAGTGGTAGAAACCACTGATCTGTACAAAATGGATCGGTGTAGAAACCACTGATCTGTACAAAATGGATCTGTGTAGAAACCACTGATCTGTACAAAACGGATTGGTGATTATTTATATCTCATTTCAACCAGAAAAATGTAAATAAATACAAATGTTTACTATAAATGCAACGTGAATAATTTAACAATGACTGCAGTGTGATTGTAAAGTAGGATTTCTGTGACATAAACCTCATGATGATTTTTTTTTTTTTTATAGTCATTTCAACTTGTAATTTCACCAAAATATGTAATTGCCTTTAATGTTATCAGGACAGAGACTTTTCTAAAATATGAATTTGAGCGCAGTAAGTGGAGAGCTTCTATTTGTGCAAATGTCTTTTGACTTTGATTTGTGGACATTTTTAATGATCTGTTCATTTATTGTTAAAATATAAAATGAAACAGCTTTTTAAAAAATAATAAAATAGTTGCTGTTGAAAGAGCCTTTTATTTAGAAGCAGGTGACGTTATGTTGGATTCTCGGGACCAGAGGAAGGTCTCTTATGCAGCTTTGAACTCTGGTGGTGGTCGAATGGATTTCATGGTGTTCAGCTCGTCAATGGAAGTGAAGTGCATCTGTATTTAGGTTGCCTGCACAGCAAATGTTCCTGATTGGGACAAATAAAAAATGTCTTAAAATATAAAGAAACACTAAATAGTTTATATATAAAAAAGAAAAAAAAAAAACGATGGAAAAAATGCCCTCCAAAAAAAGTTATTTAAAATTGAGCTTTTGTAGTCTCTGCAAAAAGCTGTATCTTTATTTGGTAAAAATAAAAAAGACTGAACCATTTACAAATTAAAGCGTTCACTCAGATCAGCTGTGCTAAAAGGCTAAGCTAACATTAGCCGATCATTAAACCTTCACAGCAATGCAGTAAACGTCACATTTTATTTTTATATTATTCTCACCTCGATAAAACTGCAGAACTAAACTCCGTTGGGCAAACTGAGACTTCACGTATATCCATATATGAGTGGGTTTGCTCCATCACCCTGGCTGCCTGCCTCGGTCTGCTCAGGGATGATGCCTGAAGGCCGGCTTCTCTGTGCGGGTCAGCCTGCTGTCGGTTCGATCGACGTCCCACCAAGTCGTCAGTCCTTCCTCAGTCGGCGTCACTCCGAAAAGTAGCTGGAAAAAAAGCTTCTCCCAGCGGGGTGATGGGAGAATCGTTCTGTTGTTTTTTAAAGCTTTTTTGTGGTTCAGGCGATGCAAATTCAAGATGGCAACTGCTGAACTTTTTTCAGTTTGTAGAAACAGCCAGAGTGTGACGTAGCAATCTCCGCCCCCTTGCCGCTTCCGAAGCGAAGTGTCTGACGTCACGACGCATTGGAAACGCATTGGCCTGGCGTTACGACGCGCTGGAAAGCTTTGACGCATCGGCCTGACGTGTTCAGTGTGAAAGGCCCATAATGCGTTGCGCAAATGTCGTGGTGCGGTGTGCATAAACCAAGGTTTGCGCGGCACTTGGCGGGAGCGCGCACTATTTGTCGTCAGGTCACCGCGGTCAAAGTTCAACTCAAACCAACTTTTGACGCTGCACGCTGTAACGTAACCCAGAAGACAGAGTGCAGAAATGTGTTTCTCAGACCATCAGAACTGCTAATTTATATATACACTGCAGTTTTCTAAAGAAAATCCTTGCACATTTTACCCCATGATTAATTTCTGATTACTGTACATTTTGAAGTTGGTGTTTCTTACATTAGAAAATTTATAATTAAAATAGTTTAGTTATAAAAGATTTACAAATCTTTGTTCATCTCTAAATTCAAACCATAAGTTGTTCGTTGTTGCAGATGAGGTTTCTTAACATGATGATAGACCTTGGACATTTATCTTTTGACAAATAATGTTCTGTTTTTTATTTTTTGTCATTCGCACCACATTCACACACACTTTCTCATCATAGCAGTTGTTCCACAAACACAGAAAAGCACAGAATATCATTTATTTGTCCTTGAAAACTAATAGAAACCTCAGTTCATAGACTTTATTAACTGTTTTTACATTTTTTTGCTCTTACTAAGATTGTGTTAAGTAATTACATAACACACAATTGATTTCTCCCTTGTCCTGTCTTTCTCAGTTTATCACAGAAATCTGAGTCATTTTACACTGTTGTCTCCTGTTTTAGATCACCCCCATTTGCCATCTTCTGTGAAACTACTCTTCTACGACATCACCAAACAAAAGTGACTGCTGGAAAAGGGAGTCATCTGCTAGCGTGAGGTTTCTGATTAAAATATTGAACCATATAAATATAGTGACAAGCTGTTAAAGATCGAGTAAGGTGAAGATTACGCCCAGATATCTTGATTTTGCTGCTCTGTGTTACTGATATGTGGAGGTGCAAGTAGTGCAGTGTTTCATTTTCTGGTAGATATGATCTATTTAAACATTTAAGATTACATCATCGCCATAGACAATGTTATGTGTTGTGTGGGCCGCCAGAAGAGGAGGTACTGCTGGCCCACCACCAGAGGGCGCCCTGCCTGAAGTGCGGGCTTCAGGCACGAGGGGGCGCTGCCGCCTTACAGGAACAGCCGAGGTGACAGCTGGCACTCATCAACTATGACAGCTGTCACCGATCATCTGCACTTCACCCTGGATAAAAGCAGGATGACACCTCCACCACGTCGCCGAGATATCGTACTTCTTTGAGAGGTAACTTTCTCTGCCTGCGTACTATATTGATTGATTCTAAGAGCTATTGTGTTGCAGCTGTCTACCCAGAGGACCGGCGTGGGTCACGACTGTTTCATCCTTCCTCCCACCAGATAAGTGGTACTCAGAGGCTGCACGAGTGTGTGTAGAGGTGGAGGTGGAATTCCCACCGTTATTGTTACGGGGTGTATACACACCCACACTTGACTGTCTTTGTTCTCCGCCAGCAGTACCAGATCCGACACGCTGAGACGGTGGCCACCTGGGGACTTCGGGACTTGGCGGCTCCAGTATCCTTCAGGTTCGGTGGCGGTGGAAATCGTGTGGTTCCGGTTCATCTCCAGACGGACATCTCCTATCGTCGAGCCTGCCCACACGACACCTTCATTCATTGACTTGTATTTATTCTACATATAATCTGCTGTGTGTGGTTGTGACATTCACAACAGTAAAGTGTTCACATTTAACTTCCTCTATTGTCCGTTCATTTACGCCCCCTGTTGTGGGTCCGTGTCACTACACTTTCCCAACAGGATATCTCGGCCAGCGTCATGGACTCCGAGGGGCGTCACCCAGCTGTTGAACGACCAATGGGAGAGCAGGGAGCGCAGGCGTCTGCAGGAGGCGTGATTGGTGAGCTGCAGCACATCCTCACTGCCTTTACGGCTCGGTTGGATCAGATGACCGAGCAAAACATCCTCCTGAACCGCAGGGTGGAGGCTCTCTCCGCACAGGTGGCGGCGAGCGCTCAGGGCGCTGCGGCAGCTCCTCCTCCTGCCGACCCTGTGCAAGATATGAATGTTCCAGTGGTCGTTCAACAACCCCTCCCACCATCCCCTGAAGCATACATAAGCCCCCCAGAGCCGTACGGAGGTTGTGTGGAGACGTGCGCGGACTTTCTCATGCAGTGTTCGCTCGTCTTTGCACAACGTCCCGTCATGTACGCGTCTGATGCTAGTAAAGTAGCTTATGTAATTAATCTGCTTCGAGGAGAGGCACGCGCTTGGACTACGGCGCTTTGGGAGCAAAATTCACGGCTCCTTCATACGTATACTGGGTTTGTGAGGGAGTTCAGAACAGTGTTTGATCACCCTAACAGAGTAAAGGACCGCTACATAGGGCCTTTCCGGATCCTCAAGGTCCTCAGTCCCACCGCAGTGAGTCTCCAACTCCCGGCCTCACTGCGGATCCATCCAGTCTTTCATGTGTCTCGGTTGAAACCGCATCACACCTCACCCCTCTGTACTCCCGGTCCGGTGCCGCCTCCTGCCCGTATCATCGACGGGGAGCCAGCTTGGACAGTACGCCGGCTCTTGGATGTCCGTCGAATGGGCCGGGGCTTCCAATATTTGGTGGACTGGGAGGGGTATGGACCCGAAGAACGCTCCTGGGTGAAGAGGAGCTTCATCCTGGACCCGGCCCTCCTGGTCGATTTCTACCGACGCCACCCGGACAAGCCTGGTCGGGCGCCAGGAGGCGCCCGTTGAGGGGGGGGTCCTGTTGTGTGGGCCGCCAGAAGAGGAGGTACTGCTGGCCCACCACCAGAGGGCGCCCTGCCTGAAGTGCGGGCCTTAGGCATGAGGGGGCGCTGCCGCCTTACAGGAACAGCTGAGGTGACAGCTGTCACTCATCAACTATGACAGCTGTCACCGATCATCTGCACTTCACCCTGGATAAAAGCAGGATGACACCTCCACCACGTCGCCGCTCAAGCAGCTTGGATACCCAGAGGTTGGACTGAATTGCCTGACAAATAAACCTGCAGACAAATGTAGTCCTGCTTATGATGTCAAGAAGCCTAAAAGAGCCGAAGTAAATTACTGCCCCACCTACCCACCTGGTGAATCGGCAGAGACACTTGAAAAGATAAGAGAGACCCTGCTTTTAGAAGTAAGGAAAAGGAACAATGAGAACACAGTGGCAACATTGATGGAGAAGACCTTTGCACACAGAAGGAAAGAGGTTATTCGTGATGCACCCATGATTGCCGAGTTCAAAACCAGATGGCCGGCTGTTCTGTGTATGTGAGGTAGGTAAATATGTGCACAGTGCTTATTTAATTTGACTGGAATATGATGTATGATAATACCATTTAATATGTACAGTGTGATTTATATCAGCCAACCAAATGTGAGCAAGCCATTGAAGTAATTTGTAAGATAATTTAGGACTTAGTGAAAGATGACAATTAGACCACAATATGGACATCTAAAGCTGCGCTTCATGCAACACATGGGGGGGCAACTTTATTGTTGAATGGAAATTCAAAAAATATTGTTCAGAAAATGTGTATTCCCACATGAAAACGAATAATTTCGGCAGTTATTTTCACTTTAAAAATTTGGCACCAAGCCTATCGCTCAACCAATCAGCGACTTTGTATTACTGTCTTACAGACTCTGTTCATTGAAACCGACACCCCTAGTAAAATTTTTGTTTGGCCATTTAGCAAAAAAATGCAGTCTGTAATATGTGCAACACACTCAAAAATACACTGCGAGTTTTCCAGAAGAAATTAGTTGAAAATTAACCCAAATTCACTATGGTGCATACTGCTAGCAGAGATTAAATCCTATATAATACTGCACAATTGATAATACTTTACAGATGATTATATGGCATGTAATACAGTGGAAACTTGTTATAAAGAAATCTGTTACAGTAATGAATTCCTCATGAAATGAAGTAATTTTTATTATAATTCTTCAAAATGTCTTTATGTATAATGTATAACTGATTGTTTTATGCACCATCCATATCCACCAAATTACTGAAGGATGCTTAAAAACTAGGAAAATATATGATCCAAAGTGCCAAATGTTTCCAAGCTACAGTACCTCCTTGTATATTGATGAAAAGATGCGAACTGAAAATTATGAAACAATATAACTTGTCTGGTCATTATTAGTCATATTGTGTTTTTGTTTACATGATGTACATAATAGGACAATTTCTTCTATTTCATTCCTTTGCATTTTCTTCATTTTTCAGTAGCAACTGCCTAAAAGCAAAGTCTAGTGTGCAGAAAATTTGACATTTTGTGTTTATGTGCGCTGTAAGATCTTGTTTAATCTGGGTTCTCATCAATTCCCTGGGGAAGGGTCCTGGGATCTTGTCCTATCCTTGGGGTCCAGACACTTGTATTAAAGAGAAGTCAAGTGACAATTTCAAATAAGTAAAACGTAGATCAGTCTTGTCAAACATAATACTGCAAAATTTGCAGACTCCCAAAAAAAGCAACACTCTGGCTATTTTTTAGTGTTACCATTAAGGTGTGTGTCTGTTTTTTTTTGTTGTTGTTGTTTGTTTTTTAATAATAATAGTACATTGCAATCTAAAGTTATTTTCCACATGGTGTGGAAAATAAAAAAACTTTAGCCCTCCAAAATGTAACAGGAAATATTGTTAAATTACCTGCCAATAATTTTTCATCAAATATGTGGTATAAATCTGCCCCCTTTCCCTACCCCTCCCCTGTAGGTGCAAGAAAAGACCTTCCAGTACTCCACAATAATTTGGACAATGTTCTCAATCAATTTTAATCATCAATCTGATGATCTGTGGAAAACATTAACCACAATACACTTGACACACCATAGGAAAACACGTTTTCATCAATTCTGTGTCATAAATTAATGAGAACCCCTCCCCCCTGGGTGAGGACATCGATATTCCTGATCAGGGACACATTTCCTACAAAGCCATACCAGTTTTAGGTTGCCCCCATCATTACTGCACGAAAATGAAAAATTGGGGATATTTATTACGTTTCATAGCCTAAATTGCTCAATTAGTTAATCATTTCAATGCTGATAAAGTTGTTTTTGTCTACCTTTTTTTTTTTTTACGCTAACTAATTAAATTAAAGAGGATTACAACCATCAGTTTGCTGCTGTCAAAGTTCTTCTCTAAGCTGGATGCTCACTCTTCAAACCTGATGAGCGTGTATGGAAAGAAAGGTGGTGTTCAAGGAAGAAAGATTAAGCACATCACGGTAGCAATCACCCAGGTATGATATGGGAAAAAAATTTGAACTGTCAAACCTGTACAACTTTAATGGCCCCTTCGCACATAACATGATTGAGGCCGAATGGTATGGCGTCAGATCAGTGACAAAACCCCATTCGTGTAAAAAATGCGTTCACGCGTAGATATTAACTGCGCGCGCAAATTATCTCTCTGCGCGCAGGCGCAAAGGTGCTGTGCACGAGGACCAGCGCTCCCCCTGCCCGCTAGAACTTGATTTCTGCTCTGCTCTCTTGCTTGAAGCTTGTGGCGCTATGGGGGAGGGAGCCATGTCAGCACTGGTTCTGCTGTGATTGGCCGTCTCTGGAGATGGAGGTTTGATTGACAGCCCTCTGACGAGGAAGTCGGCGTTAAGCGAATCATAACAATAATTTCCACATACATTCAGCATTATTTCATAACAAATTACAAAAAGTCCTAAAAATCACCTCCTGACACTCGTCTGCAGACTGAGTCTGTACACTCAAACCGATCAAAGGGAATAATGTGATTAGTAACCATCAGATGACAAATTAAAACCTCTTAAATCACATGCAAACCATGACTCCACCACCTCCCTGATGGACACAACGGCGTCTCCTTTAAAAATAAGCAAATCAAATCAAAATGAATCAAATCCAAACATAACAGGTCCTGTACAAAATCCTGAAATGCTGCATACATGAAAATACAAGAACATAAGGGGCTTATTGAATATTATTTACAAATAATAAAAGAAAAAATATAGGGCAACCAAACATTGACTGAAGTCTCTGCTCTCTAGTGTCGTGCCTTTAGACACTTTGAATGACCCGTCCCAATTTTGACTTCCTGGAAGTGAACACAGTCTTGTGCCACGTTCACACCGGACGAATGCGAATGAAGCAACGCGAGTGAAGCAATTTTGAGCGATTGGCGCGTTTGTGGCATGATATTACATCACGTCGCGTTGTCAATCAATCAATCAACTTTTTTTTTATATAGCGCCAAATCACAACAAACAGTTGCCCCAAGGCGCTTTATATTGTAAGGCAAGGCCATACAATAATTATGAAAAACCCCAACGGTCAAAACGACCCCCTGTGAGCAAGCACTTGGCTACAGTGGGAAGGAAAAACTCCCTTTTAACAGGAAGAAACCTCCAGCAGAACCAGGCTCAGGGAGGGGCAGTCTTCTGCTGAGACTGGTTGGGGCTGAGGGAAAGAAGTAAGAGTAGAGAGGGTATCTGTCTCCCTGATCTGAATTGGGAGCTGGTTCCACAGGAGAGGAGCCTGAAAGCTGAAGGCTCTGCCTCCCATTCTACTCTTACAAACCCTAGGAACTACAAGTAAGCCTGCAGACTGAGAGCGAAGCGCTCTAATGGGGTAATATGGTACTACGAGGTCCCTAAGATAAGATGGGACCTGATTATTCAAAACCTTATAAGTAAGAAGAAGAATTTTAAATTCTATTCTAGAATTAACAGGAAGCCAATGAAGAGAGGCCAACACGGGTGAAATATGCTCTCTCCTACTAGTCCCCGTCAGTACTCTAGCTGCAGCATTTTGAATTAACTGAAGGCTTTTTAGGGAACTTTTAGGACAACCTGATAATAATGAATTACAATAGTCCAGCCTAGAGGAAATAAATGCATGAATTAGTTTTTCAGCATCACTCTGAGACAAGACCTTTCTGATTTTAGAGATATTGCGTAAATGCAAAAAGGCAGTCCTACATATTTGTTTAATATGCGCTTTGAATGACATATCCTGATCAAAAATGACTCCAAGATTTCTCACAGTATTACTAGAGGTCAGGGAAATGCCATCCAGAGTAAAGATCTGGCTAGACACCATGCTTCTAAGATTTGTGGGGCCAAGTACAATAACTTCAGTTTTATCTGAGTTTAAAAGCAGGAAATTAGAGGTCATCCATGTCTTTATGTCTGTAAGACAATCCTGCAGCTTAGCTAATTGGTGTGTGTCCTCTGGCTTCATGGATAGATAAAGCTGGGTATCATCTGCGTAACAATGAAAATTTAAGCAATACCGTCTAATAATACTGCCTAAGGGAAGCATGTATAAAGTGAATAAAATTGGTCCTAGCACAGAACCTTGTGGAACTCCATAATTAACTTTAGTCTGTGAAGAAGATTCCCCATTTACATGAACAAACTGTAATCTATTAGACAAATATGATTCAAACCACCGCAGCGCAGTGCCTTTAATACCTATGACATGCTCTAATCTCTGTAATAAAATTTTATGGTCAACAGTATCAAAAGCAGCACTGAGGTCCAACAGAACAAGCACAGAGATAAGTCCACTGTCCGAAGCCATAAGAAGATCATTTGTAACCTTCACTAATGCTGTTTCTGTACTATGATGAATTCTAAAACCTGACTGAAACTCTTCAAATAGACCATTCCTCTGCAGGTGATCAGTTAGCTGTTTTACAACTACCCTCTCAAGAATCTTTGAGAGAAAAGGAAGGTTGGAGATTGGCCTATAATTAGCTAAGATAGCTGGGTCAAGTGATGGCTTTTTAAGTAATGGTTTAATTACTGCCACCTTAAAAGCCTGTGGTACATAGCCAACTAACAAAGATAGATTGATCATATTTAAGATTGAAGCATTAAATAATGGTAGGACTTCCTTGAGCAGCCTGGCAGGAATGGGGTCTAATAAACATGTTGATGGTTTGGATGAAGTAACTAATGAAAATAACTCAGACAGAACAATCGGAGAGAAAGAGTCTAACCAAATACCGGCATCACTGAAAGCAGCCAAAGATAACGATACATCTTTGGGATGGTTATGAGTAATTTTTTCTCTAATAGTCAAAATTTTGTTAGCAAAGAAAGTCATGAAGTCATTACTAGTTAAAGTTAATGGAATACTCAGCTCAATAGAGCTCTGACTCTTTGTCAGCCTGGCTACAGTGCTGAAAAGAAACCTGGGGTTGTTCTTATTTTCTTCAATTAGTGATGAGTAGAAAGATGTCCTAGCTTTACGGAGGGCTTTTTTATAGAGCAACAAACTCTTTTTCCAGGCTAAGTGAAGATCTTCTAAATTAGTGAGACGCCATTTCCTCTCCAACTTACGGGTTATCTGCTTTAAGCTACGAGTTTGTGAGTTATACCACGGAGTCAGACACTTCTGATTTAAAGCTCTCTTTTTCAGAGGAGCTACAGCATCCAAAGTTGTCTTCAATGAGGATGTAAAACTATTGACGAGATACTCTAACTCCCTTACAGAGTTTAGGTAGCTACTCTGCTCTGTGTTGGTATATGACATTAGAGAACATAAAGAAGGAATCATGTCCTTAAACCTAGTTACAGCGCTTTCTGAAAGACTTCTAGTGTAATGAAACTTATTCCCCACTGCAGGGTAGTCCATCAGGGTAAATGTAAATGTTATTAAAAAATGATCAGACAGAAGGGAGTTTTCAGGGAATACTGTTAAGTCTTCTATTTCCATACCATAAGTCAGAACAAGATCTAAGATATGATTAAAGTGGTGGGTGGACTCATTTACTTTTTGAGCAAAGCCAATAGAGTCTAATAATAGATTAAATGCAGTGTTGAGGCTGTCATTCTCAGCATCTGTGTGGATGTTAAAATCGCCCACTATAATTATCTTATCTGAGCTAAGCACTAAGTCAGACAAAAGGTCTGAAAATTCACAGAGAAACTCACAGTAACGACCAGGTGGACGATAGATAATAACAAATAAAACTGTTTTTTGGGACTTCCAATTTGGATGGACAAGACTAAGAGACAAGCTTTCAAATGAATTAAAGCTCTGTCTAGGTTTTTGATTAATTAATAAGCTGGAATGGAAGATTGCTGCTAATCCTCCGCCCCGGCCCGTGCTACGAGCATTCTGACAGTTAGTGTGACTCGGGGGTGTTGACTCATTTAAACTAACATATTCATCCTGCTGTAACCAGGTTTCTGTTAGGCAGAATAAATCAATACGTTGATCAATTATTATATCATTTACCAACAGGGACTTAGAAGAGAGAGACCTAATGTTTAATAGACCACATTTAACTGTTTTAGTCTGTGGTGCAATTGAAGGTGCTATATTATTTTTTCTTTTTGAATTTTTATGCTTAAATAGATTTTTGCTGGTTATTGGTGGTCTGGGAGCTGGCACCGTCTCTACGGGGATGGGGTAATGAGGGGATGGCAGGGGGAGAGAAGCTGCAGAGAGGTGTATAAGACCACAGCTCTGCCTCCTGGTCCCAACGCTGGACAGTCACAGTTTGGAGGATCCAAGAAAATTGGCCAGATTTCTAGAAATGAGAGCTGCTCCATCCAAAGTGGGATGGATGCCGTCTCTCCTAACAAGACCAGGTTTTCCCCAGAAGCTTTGCCAATTATCTATGAAGCCCACCTCATTTTTTGGACACCACTCAGACAGCCAGCAATTCAAGGAGAACATGCGGCTAAACATGTCACTCCCGGTCCGATTGGGGAGGGGCCCAGAGAAAACAACAGAGTCCGACATTGTTTTTGCAAAGTTACACACCGATTTAATGTTAATTTTAGTGACCTCCGATTGGCGTAACCGAGTGTCATTACTGCCGACGTGAATTACAATCTTACCAAATTTACGCTTAGCCTTAGCCAGCAATTTCAAATTTCCTTCAATGTCGCCTGCTCTGGCCCCCGGAAGACAATTGACAATGGTTGCTGGTGTCGCTAACTTCACATTTCTCAAAACAGAGTCGCCAATAACCAGAGTTTGATCCTCGGCGGGTGTATCGTCGAGTGGGGAAAAACGATTAGAGATGTGAACGGGTTGACGGTGTACACGGGGCTTCTGTTTAGGGCTACGCTTCCTCCTCACAGTCACCCAGTCAGCCTGCTTTCCCGACTGCCCGGGATCTGCCAGGGGGGAACTAACGGCGGCTAAGCTACCTTGGTCCGCACCGACTACAGGGGCCTGGCTAGCTGTAGAATTTTCCACGGTGCGGAGCCGAGTCTCCAATTCGCCCAGCCTGGCCTCCAAAGCTACGAATAAGCTGCACTTATTACAAGTACCGTTACTGCTAAAGGAGGCCGAGGAATAACTAAACATTTCACACCCAGAGCAGAAAAGTACGAGAGAGACAGGAGAAGCCGCCATGCTAAATCGGCTAAGAGCTAGTAGCTACGCAACCTAGCGGATTCCTAAAAACACGCAAAGTGAATAATGTGTAAATAATTTAGAGGTGATTCAGCAGAAGGAGTGTTTTAGTCAAGGCACCAGACAGGCCATGAAGCAGCACAGGTAACGCACGGCAACAGCAAACGCACGACAACGGTGCTAAAATAAAATAAAAATCCACTAGACAGGCTGTGGAGCAGCACAGGTAACGCACGACAACAGTGCTAAAAAATAAAATAAAATAAAAATCCACTAGACAGGCTGTGGAGCAGCACAGGTAACGCACGACAACAGTGCTAAAAAATAAAATAAAATAAAAATCCACTAGACAGGCTGTGGAGCAGCACAGGTAACGCACGACAACAGTGCTAAAAAATAAAATAAAATAAAAATCCACTAGACAGGCTGTGGAGCAGCACAGGTAACGCACGACAACAGTGCTAAAAAATAAAATAAAATAAAAATCCACTAGACAGGCTGTGGAGCAGCACAGGTAACGCACGACAACAGTGCTAAAAAATAAAATAAAAACGAAAGCGTTAGCAAGCTAGTTAGCTTGTCAACGCTGATGAAAGTTAGCTGATAAAAGTGCTCCGTCGCGATGTTTCGACCGTTAGAGGTCTTTTTTAGGCGTTGGAGCACGGTGAAAAAGTAAAAAAAAGTAAAAAAGTAAAAAAAGTAAAAAGTCTTGAAAAAGACTGTTAGTTCAAAGTCCAAAGCAGCAGGTAGCAGTCTCTGTGTAAACAGTTCCAACAGAGAGCCAAAATTCTGATGCAACGTTGTCCTCCTCCCCAACTTGAAAAATCTGAACTTTTTCGTCTTGTCGCGCCAATGACCAATCAGGGAGGGACTGAGTAGTGACGTGGAGATGTCTGGAGTTTGACTGAAGATGTGAATGTCCTGTCTCTGGTCGCCAGCCTGTGAGGAGGATTTATGTTTCTTTTGACCTTTATTTCACAATTATGACAGTTTTTGGAGCGAGCAGCAGCCCCACAGCAGGGGCAGCGGAGTTTCTTTCTCTTTTTATTTTATGTGCGTGCGCGAGCAAATCGTGCATGGAGATTATTTTACTTATTAACCACACAGATGTATAATAAAACAAATGGTGACTGGTTTCTAAACACAATTATGACAGAGTTTTTGGAGCGAGCTGCAGCCCCACTAAAACGTTTTTTTGCTCCCAAAATGAGACGTGCTGCATTCTTTATAAACCTGACCTGCAGCACAGCTGTAAGAGCTCAGCTCATAGATATGGAAAGACATTCATGCCAATAATAATGTCTGAAAGGAAATGCTTTTGACAAAAACTAACATTTTATTTCTGTTTATGTCCAGAGATCAAGGATTCACCATGTAGAGTTTATTATGTCCAGAGTTTAAGGATCCAGTAACCAATTTCATATTTATTTACTTTAAGACTCAATAAAATGTTGTTCAATTTCAATTTAATCAGCTTATAAAGCACCAAATTACAACAAAAGCCGTCTCAAGGCGCCTCACACAGAACAGTTCAACATAAAAAACTTTAAATAAATAAATAAAAACATTTCAAATACCTAATTAAAACAGAAGTAAAACAATAAAACATAAAATAAAAACTACTCATAAGAAAGAGAATACATATGTTTTAAGTCTTGACTTAAAAATGTCCACGGACTCCGACTGCCTCACCGAGGACCATGTACTGGCTAACCCAGAATGAGATTGCCCACTCAACAAACTTCCCCAGCCTTCTGGACATGATGAAGGGACTTGGGCTGTCATACCTGGCTTTTCCCCTTTGGGTGCCCCTAGAATGGCCAATTTTTAGCTTGAACTTTCAAAAGCTTCCCCCCTTCCTCTTGTAATCATTTTCTATATGTGTGTTTTTCCAGGTTTGCAATGTCCCAGAGAAGCAGCTCCCCAGCACGACCCCCCTGCAGGCACCGATTACACCAACTCGACCATCAGTGTCACAGTACGTGAACTACCACCAACTTTGATGAATCAATACTTTTATTGTTATAGGATTGGTTCTATTATATATAACAGTTGCTCCCACCTGTTCATTCTAATGGTTCAGTCAGACTTCTGTTCTGACCAGTGATGCTGGTAACGCTCTCTAATCTGACCACTTTTTTTAGTAACGAGTAATCTAACGCGTTAATCTTTCCAAATCAGTAATCAGATTAAAGTTACTTCTCCATGTCACTGTGCGTTACTATTATTTTTTCATTGTGGGTCAACAGCAGCATTAAAGTTGGTCTGTGGGCAGGAGGTCGGGGTTCGACTGAACTGCACACTTTCAGTGAGCTGTGAGCTTTTCATCCACGGTTTTTTGCAGCTGCTCGACTCGTCGTCTCCTCTTAAAGCGCGGTGATCAGTACACCTGCACTGAGCTTTACAAAGACATTTTTATGCTTTTTTCCTCCTTTATTTAGAGCTGAGCCGCTCCGTATCTGCACGTTAAAACAGCTGATCCTCCGCGACGCGTCAACAACTAACACTATTTTCCACTCAAATGCACCTAAACTCTCTTTCTGAGGACCACATGATGTGAAAACACAATAAAACTTTCTTACCTGTAAATCTGGTCACGTTTTCTGCATAAATAAATGTTATCCATTCTTTGTGCTCAAACGCCAAAGCAGGGGCGAATCCAGATGGAATGAGGGCGTGGGGGAGGGATGTGCCCCCCTCACAACACCCCTAGATTAAAGGTCCAGTTTTGAAGCCTTTTTTTTTACTACAACTACTAATACTACTTAAAATAATATTAATTTCGACAAGTAAAATATTTAGAGAGAATTTAAATGTTAGAAAAATGCTAGAATGAATTTAATAGTTACATTTATAAACAATGTAGGTTCGAAATTGCAAGTTTTACTGTTACAGTGCTGTCAACAGTTAAATATGAGGTCAAGAAAGAGGTCTTTATTTTACTTTTTATAAAACAAGTATTTATTTTCATTGAAGTCAAGAAAGGGTGACTATAAAGTGAGTTTTGGCAAAACAGGTATCATTGTCATGTTGAGCAAAGCTTCTGGGGAAAACCTGGTCTTGTTAGGAGAGACGGCATCCATCCCACTTTGGATGGAGCAGCTCTCATTTCTAGAAATCTGGCCAATTTTCTTAAATCCTCCAAACCGTGACTATCCAGGGTTGGGACCAGGAAGCAGAGTTGTAGTCTTACACACCTCTCTGCAGCTTCTCTCCCCCTGCCATCCCCTCATTACCCCATCCCCGTAGAGACGGTGCCTGCTCCCAGACTACCAATAACCAGCAAAAATCTATTTAAGCATAAAAATTCAAAAAGAAAAAATAATATAGCACCTTCAACTGCACCACAGACTAAAACAGTTAAATGTGGTCTATTAAACATTAGGTCTCTCTCTTCTAAGTCCCTGTTGGTAAATGATATAAGAATTGATCAACATATTGATTTATTCTGCCTAACAGAAACCTGGTTACAGCAGGATGAATATGTTAGTTTAAATGAGTCAACACCCCCGAGTCACACTAACTGTCAGAATGCTCGTAGCATGGGCCGGGGCGGAGGATTAGCAGCAATCTTCCATTCCAGCTTATTAATTAATCCAAAACCCAGACAGAGCTTTAATTCATTTGAAAGCTTGTCTCTTAGTCTTGTCCATCCAAATTGGAAGTCCCAAAAACCAGTTTTATTTGTTATTATCTATCGTCCACCTGGTCGTTACTGTGAGTTTCTCTGTGAATTTTCAGACCTTTTGTCTGACTTAGTGCTTAGCTCAGATAAGATAATTATAGTGGGCGATTTTAACATCCACACAGATGCTGAGAATGACAGCCTCAACACTGCATTTAATCTATTATTAGACTCTATTGGCTTTGCTCAAAAAGTAAATGAGTCCACCCACCACTTTAATCATATCTTAGATCTTGTTCTGACTTATGGTATGGAAATAGAAGACTTAACAGTATTCCCTGAAAACTCCCTTCTGTCTGATCATTTCTTAATAACATTTACATTTACTCTGATGGACTACCCAGCAGTGGGGAATAAGTTTCATTACACTAGAAGTCTTTCAGAAAGCGCTGTAACTAGGTTTAAGGATATGATTCCTTCTTTATGTTCTCTAATGCCATATACCAACACAGTGCAGAGTAGCTACCTAAACTCTGTAAGGGAGATAGAGTATCTCGTCAATAGTTTTACATCCTCATTGAAGACAACTTTGGATGCTGTAGCTCCTCTGAAAAAGAGAGCTTTAAATCAGAAGTGTCTGACTCCGTGGTATAACTCACAAACTCGTAGCTTAAAGCAGATAACCCGTAAGTTGGAGAGGAAATGGCGTCTCACTAATTTAGAAGATCTTCACTTAGCCTGGAAAAAGAGTCTGTTGCTCTATAAAAAAAGCCCTCCGTAAAGCTAGGACATCTTTCTACTCATCACTAATTGAAGAAAATAAGAACAACCCCCGGTTTCTTTTCAGCACTGTAGCCAGGCTGACAAAGAGTCAGAGCTCTATTGAGCTGAGTATTCCATTAACTTTAACTAGTAATGACTTCATGACTTTCTTTGCTAACAAAATTTTAACTATTAGAGAAAAAATTACTCATAACCATCCCAAAGACGTATCGTTATCTTTGGCTGCTTTCAGTGATGCCGGTATTTGGTTAGACTCTTTCTCTCCGATTGTTCTGAGTTATTTTCATTAGTTACTTCATCCAAACCATCAACATGTTTATTAGACCCCATTCCTACCAGGCTGCTCAAGGAAGCCCTACCATTATTTAATGCTTCGATCTTAAATATGATCAATCTATCTTTGTTAGTTGGCTATGTACCACAGGCTTTTAAGGTGGCAGTAATTAAACCATTACTTAAAAAGCCATCACTTGACCCAGCTATCTTAGCTAATTATAGGCCAATCTCCAACCTTCCTTTTCTCTCAAAAATTCTTGAAAGGGTAGTTGTAAAACAGCTAACTGATCATCTGCAGAGGAATGGTCTATTTGAAGAGTTTGTCAGGTTTTAGAATTCATCATAGTACAGAAACAGCATTAGTGAAGGTTACAAATGATCTTCTTATGGCCTCGGACAGTGGACTCATCTCTGTGCTTGTTCTGTTAGACCTCAGTGCTGCTTTTGATACTGTTGACAATAAAATTTTATTACAGAGATTAGAGCATGCCATAGGTATTAAAGGCACTGCGCTGCGGTGGTTTGAATCATATTTGTCTAATAGATTACAATTTGTTCATGTAAATGGGGAATCTTCTTCACAGACTAAAGTTAATTATGGAGTTCCACAAGGTTCTGTGCTAGGACCAATTTTATTCACTTTATACATGCTTCCCTTAGGCAGTATTATTAGACGGTATTGCTTAAATTTTCATTGTTACGCAGATGATACCCAGCTTTATCTATCCATGAAGCCAGAGGACACACACCAATTAGCTAAACTGCAGGATTGTCTTACAGACATAAAGACATGGATGACCTCTAATTTCCTGCTTTTAAACTCAGATAAAACTGAAGTTATTGTACTTGGCCCCACAAATCTTAGAAACATGGTGTCTAACCAGATCCTTACTCTGGATGGCATTACCCTGACCTCTAGTAATACTGTGAGAAATCTTGGAGTCATTTTTGATCAGGATATGTCATTCAAAGCGCATATTAAACAAATATGTAGGACTGCTTTTTTGCATTTATGCAATATCTCTAAAATCAGAAAGGTCTTGTCTCAGAGTGATGCTGAAAAACTAATTCATGCATTTATTTCCTCTAGGCTGGACTATTGTAATTCATTATTATCAGGTTGTCCTAAAAGTTCCCTAAAAAGCCTTCAGTTAATTCAAAATGCTGCAGCTAGAGTACTGACGGGGACTAGAAGGAGAGAGCATATCTCACCCATATTGGCCTCTCTTCATTGGCTTCCTGTTAATTCTAGAATAGAATTTAAAATTCTTCTTCTTACTTATAAGGTTTTGAATAATCAGGTCCCATCTTATCTTAGGGACCTCGTAGTACCATATCACCCCAATAGAGCGCTTCGCTCTCAGACTGCAGGCTTACTTGTAGTTCCTAGGGTTTGTAAGAGTAGAATGGGAGGCAGAGCCTTCAGCTTTCAGGCTCCTCTCCTGTGGAACCAGCTCCCAATTCAGATCAGGGAGACAGACACCCTCTCTACTTTTAAGATTAGGCTTAAAACTTTCCTTTTTGCTAAAGCTTATAGTTAGGGCTGGATCAGGTGACCCTGAACCATCCCTTAGTTATGCTGCTATAGACGTAGACTGCTGGGGGGTTCCCATGATGCACTGTTTCTTTCTCTTTTTGCTCTGTATGCATCACTCTGCATTTAATCATTAGTGATCGATCTCTGCTCCCCTCCACAGCATGTCTTTTTCCTGGTTCTCTCCCTCAGCCCCAACCAGTCCCAGCAGAAGACTGCCCCTCCCTGAGCCTGGTTCTGCTGGAGGTTTCTTCCTGTTAAAAGGGAGTTTTTCCTTCCCACTGTAGCCAAGTGCTTGCTCACAGGGGGTCGTTTTGACCGTTGGGGTTTTACATAATTATTGTATGGCCTTGCCTTACAATATAAAGCGCCTTGGGGCAACTGTTTGTTGTGATTTGGCGCTATATAAAAAAAGTGATTGATTGATTGATTGATTGAGATGGCAGAGGGTTGTTGTCGGCAGCTGGGAAAAGTAACTAAAAAAGTAACTAGTAATCTAACTTAGTTACTTTTACAATTGAGTAATCAGTAAAGTAACTAAGTTACTTTTTCAAGGAGTAATCAGTAATTGGATTACTTTTTCAAAGTAACTGTGGCAACACTGGTTCTGACAACTTGTCATTTCACATTATAATAACTTCTATTTTTAAAAACAAAAAGTTTAGCATATAGAAAAGCCACCTCAGAGGATGATTGGAATCCTAAAGAGCAGTTTGTAGTATTAGAGCTCTCTTGCCTTTACTCTCCAGTACACAGTAATCACAATATACATATGAATACACAATATATAAAATAATATATTATAATGTACAAGAATTGTTAAAACAGCATGAAGAATATGAATATATATACACATGTGGAATCACTATTTCATTATTATTTTATTATTACATTTCTGTGCTTCTTATTGTGTATAAACTGCAGGCCCCAGAAAAATGAAAAGCCGTATGTGAAGAAGCCACCCAATGCTTTCATGGTGTTTGTGAAGGAACAGAGAGAAATGATCATGATGCAGAAGAAGGTGTCAAACAATGCCACGGTGCTCCAGTTTCTGGGAGAGAAAGTAAGTATACATGAGTGACACACTCATTGTGTTACACAGTACAAAATGCACAGAGCACATTCATGTTGCTCAGTGTACATATGTGCATGTGTGTATACTAATGGATAGTATGGTGTGTGTCCACAGTGGAAAAATATGACCAAGGAGGAACAAGCCAAATATTACTATGAGGCAAAAGAACAGAAACGTCTCCACTCCCAGTTGTATCCAAGCTGGTCATTCAGAGACAATTGTTAGTATTCAACTCACAGGTTACATGCTGATATTAATACAACAGAATTAAAGAATTGCAGGAAAAGATAAGACTATATATCTTTGCTGATGTAACAGGTACCGTAGCAACAGCACCGTGGTTAACAGATTGACTCCTGTAACACAACCTGTGATGCAGGAGAAAAAGGAGGACACGGCTTGTCAGGTTCAAGGATCTTGCAGTAATTTACTAAAGTTTTCCCATTTCAAATACACTTATGTTTCTTTTCTTATGATTTACATATACAAAGTTCAATGTCCTTTAAGCATTTTCAATGAATTTCAGTGTCCATGTCAACACAAAACCCATAATGTCTTTCAGTACAAAGCAATAGCGAAATAAACCTCTTTTCACCAAATACATGTCCACTTACTCTTCTACTTAGTGTTTTAAACTATTTATCAAAAATGAAATGTATAGACAATGGTAATATGAACCAGCTTAATGTTCAAGTTACTTTTAAACTTCTCATGAAAGTATTTTACCTCATTTTAACTCAGGACAGTACTGCATTTCACCCATCTGAACTCAAAGTGCTTAATGTAAACAAACATCGTTTTTAACAGTCACCTTTTTTCCTTCTGAACCCCATTAGACAAAAAAACATTTCAAAACTAATGGTGGGGACCTTACAGACCGCAGGATACCAATACACGTCGAAATTGTAATTTTCTAAAACATTACTCAAGTGTACGTTCACGTGGGAGAAGCGTATATATTAAACTGAGTTTCTACTACCATGATCACTGCACTGTTAATCGGCTAGACTTTGCCTATGTTTCAAACTTGCTTCAAACAAAATCACAAAAAGTCTGTTGAAAACTACAACACAAAAACGGTTTGCTAACACCCCAAATACATTTCAGCATTGCTAGTTCCTAGTTTCAAGGCATATTTGTACATTTACCAACCTGTGATGCAGGAGAAAAAGGAGGACACGGCTTGTCAGGTTCAAGGATCTTGCAGTAATGAGGTCAAACACAATACAAGACGCTAAACCAGTCGCCCGCCCTCGCACCCTGCTGGCATGGAGCAAACATTACAGCATACACATTGAATAGGGAAGCCAAACCAATGCACAAGGAAATGCAAAACTCTTGGGGGTACCTTTTTCAAAATAAAATACAATAACTTGTATTCAAAATAAAATAAAATAATTCCTTTTACTCTTATTTCCATAAACACAAATGTGACACTTTTGTGGTCGTCACACACTCCCCGACAAAAAGAAATGGGTCCCACCATTTTCTACTCAACTCACCTTAACTAAAGTTCTCTTTCTTCCTAACAGGTAAGATGTATAGTAGTGATGGTAAGGGGTAAGGCATGTATGTAAAGGGGGGATACAGAGTGGAATAGGGGTTAAGAGGATATGTTGGTGTTGTGTAGGGGGTGAGTGAGTGAAGGGGTTGTGTAGTGTGAGGTGCGGTGTAAGCAGGTGAGTGTAAGTTTGTGTTTGCCATGTTAACGCTAGCTTGTGTTGTCAGTGTGGGCTGACCAAGTCTCTCATATGTAAAGATCTGTCTAGGTCGTCTGTCCCGACTTGACCTTTTGCCCTCTGTCTGTCGGTCCAGCATCGCATTGACCAGAGGCTGTTCTTCCTGGATGGGCTCTGGAGCCTCAGCATATCCATCTTGCTCCTCAGGTCCCGCTTCAACAGACTGGACTTCATCCTGCTCAGTTTCTACTGTCTCTGCTTCTCTTACAGGTACCGGGTCAACTTCAGGTAAGTAGTCTACGTTAACTCTCACCTCTTCTCGTACAGGTGTTCTCTTCACGGATGAATCCCGGTTCACACTGTCCAGGGCAGATGGCAGACAGCGTGTGTGGCGTCGTGTGGGTGAGCAGTTTTCTGATGTCAATGTTGTGGATCGAGTGGCCCATGGTGGCGGTGGGGTTATGGTATGGGCAGGCATCTGTTATGGATGAAGAACACAGGTGCATTTTATTGATGGCATTTTGAATGCACAGAGATACCGTGACGAGATCCTGAGGCCCATTGTTGTGCCATACATCCAAGAACATCACCTCATGTTGCAGCAGGATAATGCACGGCCCCATGTTGCAAGGATCTGTACACAATTCTTGGAAGCTGAAAATGTCCCAGTTCTTGCATGGCCGGCATACTCACCGGACATGTCACCCATTGAGCATGTTTGGGATGCTCTGGACCGGCGTATACGACAGCGTGTACCAGTTCCTGCCAATATCCAGCAACTTCGCACAGCCATTGAAGAGGAGTGGACCAACATTCCACAGGCCACAATTGACAACCTGATCAACTCTATGCGAAGGAGATGTGTTGCACTGCATGAGGCAAATGGTGGTCACACCAGATACTGACTGGTACCCCCCCAATAAAACAAAACTGCACCTTTCAGAGTGGCCTTTTATTGTGGACAATCTAAGGCACACCTGTGCACTAATCATGGTGTCTAATCAGCATCTTGATATGGCACACCTGTGAGGTGGGATGGATTATCTCAGCAAAGGAGAAGTGCTCACTATCACAGATTTAGACTGGTTTGTGAACAATATTTGAGGGAAATGGTGATATTGTGTATGTGGAAAAGGTTTTAGATCTTTGAGTTCATCTCATACAAAATGAGAGCAAAACCAAAAGTGTTGCGTTTATATTTTTGTTGAGTGTATATGGTGTGAAGGAAAATGTCTTGAACTGTGTTCGCATTGTACTTCACTTCCGTGTCAGCGTGTTTTGACGCAAAGAGGATCTTTTTTTTCAGACCTATGACACGATACAGGAACTGTTGGGGGGTTTCACTGTCATTTTGTTTTGTGCACATCAGCTCTTGGAAGAGTTCTGTGTTGCTCCGACCACCTAAGTGGGACTGCAGGAATCCCTTCAGCTCGTCTATAGTCAAATCGTCTTTGTGCATTAGCATGTCTTTAAAATGCCCTGGTCTGATAACTCTGAGAACGCCTCTCAGTATTTCAGTCTCACTAAACTGGTCTTTTACGCCGTCATCGATTTGTCTGCATATGTTGGTGTAGCTTAAATCTGAGCTCTGATCACTGATCTGTCAGCCTTGAACCTTGAACTCATGTCGCAGCATTGAGAGATCCCGAAGGGGGACGACTCGGCCATGCTTGTCGTGTGTGTGTTGTTCAGGTGTGTGTTTGGTGTCAGAGGGAGGTGTAGGATGCACCTGTGTAGAGGGGAGAGTAGGCAGTGACGTGGTGTTCATGTATTGTAAGAGGCTGGAAAGTATTTTCTGTAACTCTGTGTCGGTGTTCTGTGTAGTGGTGACTGTGTGTGTGAGTGGTGGAAAGGTGGTTGGTGAAGGGGTAGCTGAGCTAACCGTAGCTGTGTTGGGTGTGTTAGTATTAGGAATACTAATTGTGGCATTATCAGTTGTCACGTCATCACTAACTACATCTGACTGACCCATTGTTGCATTCTCACTCAGCTCTGGGGTTGCCATTACATTGCGCGTATCAACATCTGCTACCATCCTAGACTGAGCATTACGAACCTGAATGACATTATTCACAGTATCATTTAGCTCCAACAACACAGCCATACCTGAATCCTCAGATTGCATGAGAGTGTCACTGTTCATGAAAGCTAGGATGTACTCAAAGCAACTTTATTCCTCGCCAACCTGAAGCGTGGATGCATCCTTCCCCGGCACAGGACCAACACTGTGAGCTAGTTGGAAAAGTTCATCGGCCGTCAGAGTGAGCAGACTCTTCTTGATGCCCCACACCAAGCCTTTTCTCTCACCGTCCGCCATGACTGCTGTTCCGTCTTCCTCACTTTTGGTCGCTCTTACAGGCAGCTCTTTCACCCGTGGCTCCAGGTCTGGTTCCAGTTGCGTTGCACCGTCGTCGCTTCACAGGCACTCGTGGTGGTGGATGTACAGCCTGTGCATCTGGGATGATAGATTGTTGAGGTAAATTGCGTCTTCACACGCTGGAGGGCAGGGGAGGCACTGACATCGTGGCTGTGGGACCCAATCTTCCTCCAGATGAATGGGCTGAAGAGTCGCCAACTGCCGGAACGCTTCACACGGCTGATTCTGGTTGTGCTCGTCGCCTGCGCATCTGACGCCGTTCCCCGTACGGGCCACCAAAAATCTGTAACGGGTACTGTAGCAACGGCACCGTGGTTAACAGATTGACTCCTGTAACACAACCTGTGATGCAGGAGAAAAAGGAGGACACGGCTTGTCAGGTTCAAGGATCTTGCAGTAATTTACTAAAGTTTTCCCATTTCAAATACACTCTTGTTATGTTTCTTTTCTTATGATTTACATATTCAAAGTTCAATGTCCTTTAAGCATTTTCAATTAATTTCAGTGTCCATGTCAACACAAAACCCATAATGTTCACTTACTCTTCTACTTAGTGTTTTAAACTATTTATCAAAAATGAAATGTATAGACAATGGTAATATTAACCAGCTTAATGTTCAAGTTACTTTTAAACTTCTCATGAAAGTATTTTACCTCGTTTTAACTCAGGACAGTACTGCATTTCACCCATCTGAACTCAAAGTGCTTAATGTAAACAAACATCGTTTTTAACAGTCACCTTTTTTCCTTCTGAACCCCATTAGACAAAAAAACATTTCAAAACTAATGGTGGGGACCTTACAGACCGCAGGATACCAATACACATCGAAATTGTAATTTTCTAAAACATTACTCAAGTGTACGTTCACGTGGGAGAAGCGTATATATTAAACTGAGTTTCTACTACCATGATCACTGCACTGTTAATCGGCTAGACTTTGCCTGTGGTTCAAACTTGCTTCAAACAAAATCACAAAAAGTCTCTGTTGAAAATTACAACACAAAAACGGTTTGCTAACACCCCAAATACATTTCAGCATTGCTAGTTCCTAGTTTCAAGGCATATTTGTACATTTACCAACCTGTGATGCAGGAGAAAAAGGAGGACACAGCTTGTCAGGTTCAAGGATCTTGCAGTAATGAGGTCAAACACAATACAAGACGCTAAACCAGTCGCCCGCCCTCGCCCCCTGCTGGCATGGAGCAAACATTACAGCATACACATTGAATAGGGAAGCCAAACCAATGCACAAGGAAATGCAAAACTCTTGGGGGTACCTTTTTCAAAATAAAATACAATAACTTGTATTCAAAATAAAATAAAATAATTCCTTTTACTCTTATTTCCATAAACACAAATGTGACACTTTTGTGGTCGTCACACTGACAAAACACAGAAAGTGTAATGTGTTTGTTTTTGGTGCAGGGTGCAAAGAAGCTGAAGAAGATGGACAAATGTTTCACTCAGACCAAAAGTAAGTGAGTTTTATTATGAATAACAAAATATTTTTCTGTAAAATTTAACATATTATCAGGGTCAGAAAGAAAAAAAAAAAAAAACCCATGATGATGCATTTGAAAAACCTGTTGTGCTGTTGATGAGTGCACCCAAACTTTGTAGAAGACTTCTGAGCTCAGGCCTTCACAAATTCACTACCCAAGTAACCAAGATCTGGACCCAGATCTGAATCAGGTCAGGTCTCAACTTTATTTTGTCAAACTTGGAGACATTTCATTTTGTTCCTGCTGGATTTTAGTGGTTCGTAGGAAAAGCCAAGTGGATCCAACAGATTTGGCTGTCAGCTGTGATCAGATAGTGGCTGATACCATTTGTTTTTTTTTTTTGTTTTTTTTTGTTTGTTTATTAAGAACAGATGTTTTTGTAATTCTAACTGCAATCATAGTTAGTGTAATCTGACATTCTGACCATCTTTAGGTAACTTTCTGTATTGTTACCAGAACCTTTAAGTTTCCTGAAAAACATTCCCGGAATGTCAGGCCTAACGTTCTCAAAACATTTTTTGCTGACATTGCTATCAAACGTTCTGGGGGGGGGGACTTCACTGTGTGACAGAAGGAGTTTTTTTTTTTTACAGTCACACATGTTCTCTATTGATTATTATTATTATTTCATTCATGAAGTGTGGGAGTGGGCGCTGCAGAGCGTGCACTCTATTTATGGTGAGCCAAGGTGCAGATCTGTGCACGGGCATGAGCCTGTTGTCGTATCAGTCTTTGTGTGCTAAGTGTGTTGTCGTCTGTCCACAGTGGAAAGATTTACCCAGCAAGGAAAAAGGACGTTACTACACAATGGCTCATGAAATGAAAATGAGCTCCGTCCAGCTGCAATGTGACACAGTGAGTTCACCCTGCTGACATTCACCTCATACATGCTGCATATCACTGCTCAGAGACTATATTTCTTTTCTGACACCACACAAAAATTGAAATGTTTGTTTTTGGTACAGGGTGCAAAGAGGTTGAAGATGGACAAACTTTTAACTAACATCAAAGGTAAGTGAGTTTTATTGTGAATAACAAAAAACTTTTATGTAAAATTTAACATATCAGGGTCGGCAAGAAAAAAAAAACACAATGCATTTGAAAAACCTGTTGTGTCGTCAATAAGTGCACCCAAACTTTGTGAAAGAAGACTTCTGAGCCCAAGCCTTCACAAATCCACTGCACTAATAACCAAGATCTGGACCCATAACTGAATTGGGTCCGAACCAAATATTAGTTTTCGAACTGGGGCACATTTCATTTTATTAACAGCAGCTCAGTGGAGCAGCGGTTTGCAGTAATTAGTCACAGGAAGAAGGTCTTGGGTTTAGTTCCAACAAATCCCATTTGGTTCCTGTTCTGAGTTTACATGTTCCCAGCTGACACATAATGTTTTGGTTGCGTTATATATTGGTTATATTATTTAGGTTATAATTAGAAGAAATGTTTCTAGAGCATTTTCCTCATGTTATTACTTCCTTTTATACATTTCCAAGTAATGTTTATAGTTGAGGGAAATTTTATAAATATTAATTCTAGTCTCACCGTCGTTCTCACTTGAAATTTCTTTCAATAACAAGACTATGACTTTGGGTAACGCTACCAAATTGTTCTGGGAACCAAAAAGAAACTTTCCTCTGGAATGTTACAAGAACTTCACAGTTAACGTTCTGATAACATTTGACAAATGTTCTTATAATGTTTTGGGAACTTTATTTTGTTAGCTGGGTTGTCCCGGAGACTGCATGGATTTGATCAAATGAAGCATGTTTTGTTTGTGACACTCCAATTTTGAACAAATTCACAGTTTAAAACCACACTTGACAGTGTGGCACTAAGGTGTCCTGTGGCAAATCGCAACTAAAATGAAGTTGAAAGATCAAATCAAGCAGAATGATTGTCTGTTCATGTTGCAGGATCTGAAGTAGCACCTGTCAGGGAAACACCTCAGACTGTGACGTCTGTTCTGTCCGGACACCAGGCCGTGCCTGTCTCAAACGTTAGGAGAGAGGCGTGCAGCACGTTTGACCCGACAGAGGAGAGGCGAGACGTGCACGCCCAGTGTGTTCACAGTCTTCAGCACAAAGAGGAAGCCTGCTGTCCTCGCGACATTTCCACAGCACGTCACGAACAACAGCAACATGTTGGAGGAGATTTTAAGACAAGTAAGTCTGTCTGTTCCTGCAGGAGTGTTACAAACTTCACTGTGGGACAGAAGGAGTTTTTTACAATCACACATGTTCTCTATTGATTATTATTATTTCATTCATGAAGTGTGGGAGTGGGCGCTGCAGAGCGTGCACTCTATTTATGGTGAGCCAGGGTGCACATCTTTGCACGTGCACTAACCTGTAGTTGTATCAGTCTGTGTGTGCTCACTGTGTTGTCGTCTGTCCACAGTGGAACCATTTATCCAGCAAGGAAAAGGGATGTTACTATAGAATGGCTCATGAAATGAAAATGAGCTCCGTCCAGCAGCAAGGTGACACAGTGAGTTCATCCTGCTGACATTCACCTCATACATGCTGTATATCACTGCTCAGAGACAAACTGCTTGATATTAGAAAATGTACAGAGAGTCTAATAAGTTCTTTTTTTTTTTACTCCAAAGGCGTTCAGTGCTGAGAGTCCCACTGTGACTTAAGGTAAGATGGTTTTACTGTGAATATGAACATATTTTTATGTTAAAATATCTTTGTTGTGATCACTTAAAAACAAGATAATACATCTCATTCATTCATCCTGCCATCAACATATATGTATGCATCAAAGCGGTGGAGTCTTTAAGATTATGGACTTGATGAAACATTAAATACTGACCACACTTCATCATATTTGTCATGACGATAACCAAACACCAGATACATTTTTCCTGCAGTGCATGACCCACAAGTTCATAAACCTGTAAGCCTCCCAGTTGTATGATCTTAATTTTGATGTCAAATTATACCCAAAGACAAAACTTTTCTTTCAACTGCGATTTTTTTTATTTTTATTATTATTATTTTATTTTTTATATTCTGTCCAGTTTATCTTTTATACACATGAAAACTGATTAATTGGCTGTAATGATTGAGCAAAAGAAATCAGAAATTTACAGAATTTTTATTTCTGCTTTTGTTTTGTTTTTTCAAATTGTCAATTTATTTTGTGTAAATATCTGTTGTTTAGGGCCCCTTCACACATAGTACAAATAAGAACAAATCAGAGCGAATCACGGCGGAACAACTCGTATGAATGAACCACGAAAAACACCGAGGCGACGGGCAGGCATGAACAAACCTGCTGCGACGGTTGCGTGCACGTGGGGACCAGTGGTGGGCACAGTTCCGATAATCCGATAACAGATAATTATCGAAGATAATGTTTTCATTATCGGATTTTTAGATAACTTTAAAAACCATTATCGGACTAATTATCTTCCGATAAGTTTTTGTCCAATAATTTTAAGACCGATAACGTAGTAAACAAAGCTGAACACCGACAAACATTTATAAAATGTAAAATCAGTTGAGCACCTACCTGTTAAAAGTTTCATAACAGATGTATAGTTCTACCCTCTGCAAACAGAAGAGAGCTGCTTCTATGAGAAACTGCTCTATCCTCTGTAAGCAAAGGAGAACTGATCATAAAGAAAAAATAATTTCATTTAACACCATACTAATATGTCAGCAATATCACCCAAGTCATCCAGAGGCATACATTTTTATCTTATGGTTTAAATTTTAACGAAACTAATTTCGGACAAGTTATTTAAAATTACTGTCACGTCTGAGTTTTATAAAGTGAAAATATCAGATATATGTTTTAGTTTTAAAGTAATGCTCTAATTTTTAAGGTTTTAGTGAGCACATGCTGTGCCCAGCAGTGCATTATGGGTAGGATAGGGTAATCTCAGTATGTTCACGACAGGACAAATGCATTTCAGACACTCTGTTCAGGCTCCACGGACAACAGCATTAAACTCTTGTGCCTAAAACTCTCGTAAATATATTCTCTGGGTTTATAGACATTGTTATTGTATCTGCGTTTGATAAATTCCACGCATCTTAAATGTAGCACACACGGATTATCTGGAATTTTGTTTTGGCAAGTTTCCACGGTCTCAACTGCCATCTACTGGCCAGTAGTGTTCATGGCAGTCTTCGTCCTGAAGCTGGGCAGACGTATGATATTTTTAATCACTGTACTCGGTTTCAGTTCAAACTGTACGACAGAACCGCACGGTGTAATAGTTCAGAGCACACGATTTATGTTCTCACGTACATTATACGTTCAAAAACCACAGATCGGACTTGTGTTTCCAGAAGCAAAACGTAAGCTTTTTTTTCAAACTTAATTTACAAAAACTCGATGTGAGACATCAAAGTTTAAAAACAAAACAACAACAAAAAAAACATTACAAGACAGCTCTGCGGTGTTTGCACATGCACATTGCGAGAGGTTGGATGCTTGTAGCTCTTCAGCAGCAGGATACCTTCACGACGGCCAACGAGAATAATATAAAACAGGTTTGATTTTCATTCGACCATACGATCGGCGATCAGGAGGTGGTCATGAGATGTTAAACGCAGCTTACACTACACGATGCAGGATGTGCGATTAACCTGAAACTCGGTCCAAAAAAATCTCACACGAATGAAAAATCATCTGAAAAAGGGCCAAAACTCGCACAGTGTAAATCCAACATTTATGTGTCAAGACAATATTGAGTGCACGTTTTACAATATAATAAAAGGTACGCACAACATCATAAAATGTGCGCACAGCACAATATAATAAAATGAGCGCACATTCTCTCCACATGCAAAACATTTTGCGCTGACACTTCGAGGGCTCCGTAAAAATGCCTGTTTTTACAAATAAAAAAATGGAATATTTTACAAAAGCACATTTATCTGTAAACACCAACACACGTCACATTAACGTGTTGGTTTACATAATGAATGACTGAACCAATCAGTGTTTAGCAGAGGCACATTTTACCCAGAATCCTTTGCGATCTGTCTTTGTTACAAAACCTCAGAATTAGTGCATTATTCAACATTAAAAGATGTATGTTATATTTTAACATTGTACAAATGACAGAATTGACATTAATGGAGTTATTCTATCGGTATTAATGTTATTTATAAATCAAAACCATAAGTCAGATGGCTTTATTTTCCAAGACCTCCGCCTGACGGGAGCGTTGTGATTGGGTAGAGAGCTGGGTTTTGCTTGCTCTGCTGTAATTCGTGTAGTAAACAAGAGCTTCCAGCAGGGGGCAAGATGGTCAAAGACAGAAGTGCGGGGTCATTGTTTGGGTCTGTTGTCACTTTTGATGCTACCAGAAGCTATCGTGGTGTTAAAACTCTAATTCAGTTTATTAGCAGTTGCAAATGTACCAGAGACAATACTGGAATTTATCAGTTATCTGTAACTTCCGATACATTTTTGGGTGGTTTATTGTTATATCTTTATCAAAGATAACTTTTCAGTTATCTGATTATCTGTTGAAGTTAATTTTTTGGTTATCTGTGCCCACCACTGGTGGGAACACAGTGCAAGCAGCTGCTGTGAAAATAAAAAAAGATAAATAATAAATAATATCTTTGTGGAATGACCAGTAATTTTTATTTTTGTTATGTTGCAGAATGTCCACAGGACTTGTTACAGCCAAAATGATGATGTGTGCGCCCAGAAGGTGATGGAACGGAAACAGAGCGCTGCGACGATCCAGCCACTCATGCAGAGTGAAACCTTGCAGCCACTGATGCAAACCAAAGACAGTTTAACAATGCAGCAGGAAGCATGTCCCGCTGGGACGCGGCAGCTAACAGTCCTGTGCAGCAAGACCGGCACAGATTTAGAAAATAAAGTGTTTTGACCAATTTTGCAATTTTTATATTTTTCATGTTTTTGGCAAAAGCAAAGTTTTTAAATTCACTGGTACTTTTTTATCTGGCAATTTAATGCAACAATTAAGGATTTTATTTTAATATATTCTGTAAAATATTGGACTCCTTGTTTTCATCCAGGTACACAGGCAAAACATCCTTATTTTCATTATTCGTTAAGTTATTCTTCATTGGCATCTTCATTATTGGTACAATATCTCAGAATAACTAATTTGCTGATATTATTTTAGAGCCTGTAATTCGAAAATAAATGTTGCCTAAATGACTTAATTTCTCTATTCGAACATGAAACATTGCTTTAGAAACATGACTTCTTTTCATTCTTTTGAAAAGACAAATCAACATGATCAACAATGTTGATCATGTTCAGCTTTCTGCTTCCCATGTAGAGTGTTTGGCAAAAACATCAAACATGATAGTTTGGTCCGTAGTGGTTGCAAGAACTGGACGAAAGCTTTAGTCATCTTTGGCAAACATGAGATGGCACAAACACATAAGGACAGTGTTGTATGGAAAAGCTACCAGCAAACAGGGAAACGTTGCACAGATGATAGCGTCTGCAAATGTGAGATCGTAGAGAGAAGAGAGGACCTCAGGCGAATTGTGGCAGACACTTCTATGTTAGGAAGACAGGGACTCCCTTTTCGTGGCCATGATGAAGGTAGAGATAGCACAAACGGGGGAAATTTTCTTGCATGCATGGAGCTTTTGAAGGAATTTGATCCTTTTCTTCAAAAACATAACCCCCCATCAAATGCTCGGTATACATCAGCAACATCCCAGAATGAGATGATTGACTGTTGTCCCAGGAAGTTACTGGTGTCATTGTATCTGAAATGACAAAGTCCAAAATTTATGCTGTCATGGCCGATGAGGCAAGGGATGAAAAATCAGAGCAGTTAGCTGTTTGTGTCAGGTACAGTAGTGTTCAGAATAATAATAGTGCTATGTGACTAAAAAGATTAATCCAGGTTTTGAGTATATTTCTTATTGTTACATGGGAAACAAGGTACCAGTAGATTCAGTAGAGTCTCACAAATCCAATAAGACCAAGCGTTCATGATATGCACACTCTTAAGGCTATGAAATTGGGCTATTATAAAAAAAAAAAAAGGAGAAAAGGGGGTGTTCACAATAATAGTGTGGCATTCAGTCAGTGAGTTCTTCAGTTTTGTGTAACAAACAGGTGTGAATCAGGTGTCCCCTATTTAAGGATGAAGCCAGCACCTGTTGAACATGCTTTTCTCTTTGAAAGCCTGAGGAAAATGGGATGTTCAAGACATTGTTAGAACAGCGTAGTTTGATTAAAAAGTTGATTGGAGAGGGGAAAACTTATACGCAGGTGCAAAAAATTACTGGCTGTTCATCTACAATGATCTCCAATGCTTTAAAATGGACAAAAAAAAAAAAAAAAACATGCGTGGAAGAAAACAGAAAACAACCATCAAAATGGATAAAAGAATAACCAGAATGGCAAAGGCTCACCCATTGATCAGCTCCAGGATGATCAGACAGTCTGGAGTTACCTATAAGTGCTGTGCCAGTTAGAAGACGCCTGTATGAAGCTAATTTATTTGCAAGAATCCCCCGCAAAGTCCCTCTGTTAAATAAAAGACGTGCAGAAGAGGTTACAATTTGCCAAAGAACACATCAACTGGCCTAAAGAGAAATGGAGGAATATTTTGTGGGCTGATGAGAGTAAAATTGTTCTTTTTGGGTCCAAAGGCCGCAGACAGTTTGTGAGACGACCCCCAAACTCTGAATTCAAGCCACAGTTCACAGTGAAGACAGTGAAGCATGGTGGTGCAAGCATCATGATATGGGCATGTTTCTCCTACTATGGTGTTGGGCCTATATGTCGCACACCAGGTATCATGGATCGGTTTGGATATGTCAAAATACTTGAAGAGGTCATGTTGCCTTATGCTGAAGAGGACATGCCCTTGAAATGTATGTTTCAACAAGACAATGACCCCAAGCACAGTAGTAAACGAGCAAAATCTTGGTTCCAAACCAACAAAATTAATGCCTCGCAGATGTGAAGAAAACATGAAAAACTGTGGTTATACAACTAAATACTAGTTTAGTGATTCACAGGATTGCTAAAAAAGCAATTTGAACATAATAGTTTTGAGTTTGTAGCGTCAACAGCAGATGCTACTATTATTGTGAACACCCCCTTTTCTACTTTTTTAAATAATAGCCCAATTTCATAGCCTTAAGAGTGTGCATATCATGAATGCTTGGTCTTGTTGGATTTGTGAGAAGCTACTGAATCTACTGGTACCTTGTTTCCCATGTAACAATAAGAAATATACTCAAATCCTGGATTAATCTTTTTAGTCACATAGCACTAGTATTATTCTGAATACTACTGTATGTGTCAGAGGGGCAGTAAAGCTAGCACTTGCAGAGATAAAATCATTTGATGCCCAGTCCATTGCAAATGAACTGCAGCAGCAGATTCAACACAATGGTTTTGCAGAGCTTAAGTGTGTAGCCCAAACATACGATGGTGCAGCTATCACGAGTGGGTCCACTGGAGGTGTACAAGCACATTTTAGAAGGTTCCATCCTGAATCTATCTATGTGCATTGTTATGCTCATGAACTTAACCTGGTGTTGTGTCATACTTGCAAGGCCATTCCAGATGCTGTACGTGGAGCTTTTCAGCTTGTTGGAGGGTCTGTACTTGTTCTTCAGCACCTCCCTAGTGAATCATTGTAAGTTCAGGGAGTCTCAGACCAGGCTTGGATTGACAGCAGTTGAGCTTGTGCAACTTTCAAACACTCGCTGGGCATGTCAGTTGCGATCAATCAGTGCGATTCTTGAAACATTGTCTGCCATTTTGGAGTGCCTTTCTGCCATTAGATCCCCCATAGCTGTTGGTCTCAGAGCAAAGCTGTGTAAGTTCTCAGCAGTCTGGACTACTGATGTTTCAGTCACTTCTATCTATAACCGAAGGACTCCACAAGCTCCTTCAGTAAGAGACTTTAGACCTGGCAGAAGCTTTGATCTGCAAACAAGCAGTGTATGACACACTTAGGGGAAAATGCACAGATGCATTTGCCATGGAGCTGTATGAGAGAACCAAAGCCCTGTGCCACACCCACGTTATCCCTGAACCAGATGCTAAGATGAGGCATAAACATAGGAAAATGGAGGATTTTGTGGTGGAGACACCTTCAGGTTCATACACTGATCTGAACAACTCACACACATTGAAAAGAGTTACTTTTCCCATGTGTGGATCGGATGGTCGGTGAGCTTGAGGAAAGATTTTGCAGTGTAGATGCAGGGCTACTAAAAGGCATCCAGGCATGCAGTCCCAAATCTGAGAACTTCTTGAGTGAATCACACTTGAATGAACTTGCAAAACACTACAGTATTGACCTGAAAACAAGAGGTTCTGGTGGCCAGAAACTTTCTTGCCTGGAAAACAGGCTGGATGTGCACCCACAGATACGTTGTCTGTGCATACCCTCCTTGATTCAGACATGTTTCCCTCTCTGAACGTAACCATCTAAGTTGCCCTAACAGTGCCCGTAAGCAGCTGCTCATGTGAACGGTCCTTTAGTGCACTGCGTCGGCTGCACTCCTGGCTGTGTCAAACAATGGGTCAGAAAAGACTTCATAGTCTTGTAGTCATGTCAACTGAAAAAGATGTGCTTCAGCATCTGAGTCACAACAGAGTGATAGACAGATTTGCCACCCTGAAAAACAGACGCCATTCTTTGTTGCTTCCACCCACCAAATAACTGGCAATTGTAGTTACGTTATTTAAAAATTGGGAAATTTCTAAGCCACATGGGGTGTGCAGCCAGTACATTCTGAGTGCCGGTCCTAAGCCCAGATAAATGAGGAGGGTTGCATCAGGAAGGGCATCCGGCATAAAACAAGCCAACCCAACTATGCAGACTAAGAATCAAATTTCCATACTGGATAAGTTGTGGCCCTGGTTAACAACGTCCGCCACCGGTGTTGTTGCCCAACAGGGTGCCGGTGGAAATTGGGCTACTGCTGGGCGAAGACGAAGAAGAGGTGGAGAATGTTTCCACAAACAGCGGGAGAAGAAGAAAACTAGAAGGGTGGAAATGAGAGTGGGGACTTTGAATGTTGGTAGTATGACTGGTAAAGGGAGAGAGCTGGCTGATATGATGGAGAGGAGAAAGGTAGACATATTGTGTGTGCAAGAGACCAAGTGGAAGGGAAGTAAGAGTAGGAGCATTGGCGGTGGGTACAAGTTGTACCATGGTGAGGACAGGAAGAGAAATGGTGTTGGGGTCATTTTAAAGTGTTAAAATGTTAAGTGTGTTGGAGGTCAAGTGAGTGTCTGACAGGGTGATGAGTGTGAAGTTGTAAATTGAAGGGGTGATGATGAATATCATCAGTGCATATGCCCCACAGGTAGGTTGTGAGATGAAGGAGAAAGAAGACGTCTGGAGTGTGTTAGATGAGGTGGTGGAGAGTGTGCCCAAGCATGAAAGAGTGGTGATAGGAGCGGACTTCAATGGGCATGTTGGTGAAAGGAACAGAGGTGATGAGGAAGTAATGGGTGCATATGGTATCAAGGATAGCAATGGGGAAGGACAGATGGTAGTTGATTTTGCAAAAAGGATGGAAATGGCTGTGTTGAATACCTAATTTAAGAAAAGGGAGGAGCACAGGGTAACATAAAAGTGGAGGAAGGTGCACACAGGTGCACTACATTCTTTATAGGAGATGCAAGCTAAATGAAATCAGAGACTGTAAGGTGGTGGCAGGAGAGAGTGTTGTTAGACAGCATAGGATGGTTGTTTGTAGGATGACTTTAGAGGTAAAGAAGAGTGAGAGCTCAACAAAGGATCAGATGGTGGAACCTGAAGGAGGAAGACTGCTGTGTGAAATTTAGTAAGAAGGTGAGAGAAGCACTGGTTGGAGGGGAAGCAATTTTGGACAACTGGAAAAGTACTGCAGATGTGGTGAGGGAGACAGCTAGGAGTACTAGGTATGACATCTGGACAGTGGAAGGAAGATAAGGAGACTTGGTGATGGAATGAAGAGGTCCAGGAAAGCATACGGAGAAAGAGGTTGGCAAAACTTTTTTGGGATAGTCGGAGAGATGAAGAAAGTAGACAGGAGTACAAGGAGATGCGGTATAAGGCGAAAAGAGAAGTGGCAAAAGCGAAGGAAAAGGCATATTGCGAGCTGTACAAGAAGTTGAATAGTAAGGAAGGAGAAAAAGACTTGTACCGATTGGCCAGACAAAGGGACAGAGCTGGAAAGGATGCGCAGCAGGTTAGGGTGGTAAAAGATACACATGGTAATGTGCTGACAAGTGAGGAGTGTGTGCTGAGAAGGTGGAGGGAATATTTTGAAGAGCTGATGAATAAAGAAAATGAGTGAGAGAAAAGCCTGGATGACGTGGTAAATCAGGAGTAAATCAGGAAGTACAAGAGATTAGTAAGGAAGAAGTGATGGCTGCTATGAAGAGCTGAAAGGCAGTTAGTCCAGATGACATTCCAGTGGAGGCATGGAAATGTCTAGGAGAGATGGCAGTAGAGTTTCTAACCAGATTGTTTAATAAGATCTTGGAAAGTGAGAGGATGCCTCAGGAGTGGAGACGAAGTGTGCTGGTTCCTATTTTCAAGAACAATGGTGATGTGCAGAGCTGCAGTAACTACAGAGGCATAAAGCTGATCAGCCACAGCATGAAGTTATGGGAAAGAGTAGTAGAAGCTAGGCTTAGAAAACAGGTGAAGATCTGTGAGCAGCAATATGGTTTCATGCCTAGAAAGAGCTCTACAGATGCAATGTTTGCTCTGAGAATACTGTTGGAGAAGTACAGAGAAGGCCAGAAAGAGTTACATTTTGTGTTTTTAGACTTAGAAAAAGCTTATGATAGGGTGCCAAGAGAAGAGCTGTGGTATTGTATGAGGAAGTCTGGAGTGGCAGAGAAGTATGTTAGGGTAGTGCAGGACATGTACAAGAATAGTGTGACAGCGGTGAGATGCGCAGTCGGAATGACAGACCCATTCAAGGTGGAGGTAGGACTACACGAAGGATCAGCTCTGAGTTCTTTCTTGTTTGCAGTGGTGATGGACAAGTTGACGGATGAGATCAGACAGGAGTCCCCATGGACTATGATGTTTGCAGATGACATTATGATCTGTAGTGAGAGTAGAGAGCAAGTTGAGTCTAGTATGGAGAGGTGGAGATATGCTTTGGAGAGAAGGGGAACGAAAGTCAGTAGAAGCAAGACTGAGTACATGTGTGTGAATGAGAGGGAGCCCAGTGGAATAGTGCAGTTACAAGGAGCAGAAGTGGTGAAAGTAGATGAGTTTAAATATTTGGGGTCAACTGTTCAAAGTAATGGAGAGTGTGGTAGAGAGGTGAAGAAGAGAGTGCACGCAGGATGGAGTGGGTGGAGAAAGGTGGCAGGAGTGATTTGTGACCGAAGACTATCAGCAAGAGTGAAGGGGAAAGTTTACAAGACAGTAGTGAGACCACCTATGTTGTACGGCTTAGAGCCGGTGGCACTAACAAAAAGACAGGAGGCAGAGCTGGAGGTGGCAGAGCTGAAGATGTTGAGATTCTCTTTGGGAGTGACAAGAATGGACAAGATTAGGAATTAACATATCAGAGGGACAGCTCAGGTGGGATGGTTTTGAGACAAAGTCAGAGAGGCGAGATTGAGATGGTTTGGACATTTGCAGAGGAGGGACCCAGGGTATATAAGGAGAAGGATGCTGAGGATGGAGCCATCAGGCAGGAGAAGAGGGAGGCCAAAGAGGAGGTTTATGGATGTGCTGAGGGAGGACATGCAGGTGGTTGGTGTGACAGAAGAAGATACAGAGGACAAGGTGAGATGGAAACGATTGATCTGCTGTGGAAACCCCTAACGGGAACAGCCGAAAGACAAAGAAGAAGGGTACTTTCTAACAAAGTGCTCTTTTTTTTGCATACATTTGTGCATAATACATGTGGGATCTGAATGAATAAGTATTTGTAAAATATGGCACTGCAACTGGCACTGTGGATTTTTTTTCTTTTTATGTTGTTGTTAATGCTGTAAACATACTTCCTGTGTTTGTTGTTGTACTGTATTAAAATGTAATGGTGGCTTGAAACATTTACACAGTAAAGTATCTGTTAAATCTGTCCAAAGAAGGTTTTGTTAGGTGTTTGTGGCATTTCGTGCTCGCCCGCTACGTTTGCTCACATCCTGTGCATCTCCACGGGGCTAAGCCTCCCCTGTCCTTAAAACCTAGTGACGCCCGTGGTACCATGGTATGAATAATAAATAAAAACGGCATTTTTTTACGGTGTAGTTTTGGTGATACGTGCCTGAAAGTGGCGTATTTGTGGTACTGTTGGCTTGCCATACTTCTCATCTTAAAGTCGCAAATGTGATAACGCCACCCTGCTCAAAGTGCCGCTCTTTAAGCTAAGCTAGTGGCGCTCGTGAGAGTGGTGATACGCGTCCCGGGCCGATTGTCATGGTAACCGGTAGACCTGAAATCAGCCAATCAGTGCGCGCGTAGCGTCGCAGCCAAAAATAAAATAAATTATTTTAACATAGACATCAGTGTATTTTTTTCCTTTTTTCGCTAAAAGTTTGCCTTTGGGCCTGGGTCACCCTCGTCGGTACCTCTGCCCTTTCGTTTGGTTTTTAGTTTCACTTCTGGTTCGTTTCGCTTCTTGCGGTAGCAGTACCCACAATGCCTTGCGCACACTTTGAAACTGGAACGCGTGTACATATACTTTTTCTTTCCCCGTGAAATTACGAATCTTCTTCGAGCAGCTGTTTAAGAAGAATACCGTAAGTACCTGTACGGAACCATTCGGTGTAGGGTCCGTCACAGTCTGACGTCACGGAAAGTGACGTAAGTTTGCGTGGTTTGAGAGCGTGAACTTTATTTTGTTCCGAAAGAATTGCCGAAAGTTAACCTCTTCCTGAGGGAGTTACAGGTTGAAGGTGCAGCAGGAGCAGTGGTGGGAGGAAATAAATACAGAATCATAGTTATCGAGCTCTTTTAATAATATGAGCATTGCAGAGTATTTAAAGTAAACAAGTAGTACATCGTCTGCGCTGACCCACAGCGACCTAGACAACCGTTGATAAGCTTAGAATTGTAACAAGTAGAAGTAACACTTTTATGCAGTAGGCATTTTCAAAGCACAGTTCAGTCATTTTGACCTTTCAACCCCCAAACCGTTCTGGGGTCAATATACTAAACACACATATCAAGTTTGGTGACAGTTGGGCAGTTAAAAAGGTTATTGCACTCACAAGATTTGAACAGAGTGCACTCCAGTGACCTTGACCTTTGACTTCTTGATTCCAAAATCAATAGTCTTCTTGGGGTTACCTTGCCTGACATACCACCCATGTTTGGGACAGTCAGGCAATTTGGAAAGCTGGTATTGCTCTTACAAGATTTTAGTAAAGTATGTTCCAGTGAGCTTGCCCTTTGACGTTTTGATCCCCAAATCAGTAAGCTTCTTGGGGTCACCATGCTTGGCACACATGCCTATTTTGGTGACAATTAGACAGTTTAGAAAGGAGTTATTATGCTAACAGTATTTTTTTTTTTTCCGAGTAACCTTGACCTTTTGACCCCAAAATCCAAAGGCTTCTTGGGACCACTATATGTTCTGCCTGTACCAAGTGTGGTGGTAGTTGGGCTGGTGCAACTCATGTAACATCTAGCACAAGTGAAATGTTGCATGACTGACTGACTGACTGACTGACTTCCCGCACATCATGATGTCTAGACCACTGGCTGCTTTGGGAACAATTTGGAACATCTCATTTTTGTTAAATGTGTATACTTCCCTCCTCATTGATGTTGTGTCATATTAATAAAATAAAGACATTTGTGTTTTTATGAAATCACAATTGTAATTTGGTTCTCACCATTATTTTTGTGAAACACCTGTAAAACATTACAACAGTAAAAGCAAAAATAACAGCAATAAGAATGATTTGTTGCATCCATGTGCAGCAGTAAGAGGTTCAGATCTCTTTTGAATTCAAAACCAAACAAATCTGTAAAACAAAATTATTGTCTCTAGTTCACTCAGTCTAAGGTTGTTTCCAAGTATTTGTACATTACATATTACCTCTGTTACTGTTTTTGTGCTTGTCCACTAGCTTTAGTATATTTTGGGTATTTACAGCTTATTCTGTTTTCTGGATTTAACCATGCGTGTGCTTATCAAATTGCACACATTTATAAATGTGGATCTTTCAGATGTCCCTGGAGGATCTATGTGTATCGCTGGAATGACTTTGTGTTAAATGGCTGGTTATGTAGGGAGACAATGATGAGGAGTATCACTTACATTGCAAGAGAACGTCAGCTAAAACATTTTGGCCATGTGGCACCTTTCTCTCTGCAAGATTCTGCACACAGGTGTTGAGGACACTATCGGCTGAAGAAAATCAAAAGTCACCCCACGTTTCACCTTGTTGCATCAGATGGTTGGTTAGTTTTCAAGAGGTGGTAATGTATCAGTTGCCTGCCTGGTTGGTTGCCATCCCGATCCTGAGAACGTCCTGTCCCATGGTGGATGCAGTGACGCGTGGCACCAGTGCATGCTTCCAGAGCTGACCTGATGGTGTCGTACATGCTCTTAGTTGGTTTTTGACTTTTTTGGAGTTGCGGGTACAGGATAAACTAGAGCACCATGCTCATAGAGCGCAAACCTTTGCCAACACTAGTTTCCAATTCCACAAATTTTTACCTTGAAAAAAATTTAAAGGTCAAAGTTCTGTTAGAAGTGGCTTTTTATAAGCTAAAATGTAATACAACATACAGTATAGGTCAAAAGGGCTTTTCATTGTTAAAATCAAATATCCAAAAATCCGCAATATGGATCAGATGTGGATCAGACTTGGTCTATTCATTGAGAGTGCCAGTTTGCACTTCACTGTCACAAATGAGAGTGATTGAGCCACTTTTGATTGAGATACGAGGGCTGTCAATAAAGTATAGGTCCTTTTTATTTTTTTCAAAAACTATATGGATTTCATTCATATGTTTTTACGTCAGACATGCTTGAACCCTCGTGCGCATGCGTGAGTTTTTCCACGCCTGTCGGTGACGTCATTCGCCTGTGAGCACTCCTTGTGGGAGGAGTCGTCCAGCCCCTCGTCGGAATCCTTTGTCTGAGAAGTTGCTGACAGACTGCCGCTTGTTTGATCAAAATTTTTTCTAAACCTGTGAGACACATCGAAGTGGACACAGTTCGAAAAATTAAGCTGGGTTTTCGGTGAAAATTTTAACGGCTGATGAGAGATTTTGAGGTGATACTGTCACTTTAAGGACTTCCCACGGAGCGAGACGTCCTGCAGCACTCCCAGGCGCCGTCGTCAAGCCTGTTTCAAGCTGAAAACCTCCACATTTCAGGCTCTATTGATCCAGGACATCGTGAGAGAACAGAGAAGTTTCAGAAGAAGTCGGTTTCAGCATTTTATCCGGATATTCCACTGTTAAAGGAGATTTTTTAATGAAAGACGTGCGGACGGGTCCGAGCGTCGGGACGCAGCCGGTGCGGTGCGGCGGCACAGGAAAAACACCTCCGTGTTGATAACCATTTGTAAAATCCAGGCGGCTTTTGATGGCTTTCAGTGGAGTGAGTATATGAGAATTGTTTAACAGCTGGACATGTTCCAACTTGTCCTTAAGGCTTCCAACAGAGGTGTTTTTCCTGTGGCGGAGCGTCGCAGCGGCTGTGAGCCGACGCTGCAATCCGTCCGCACGTCTTTCATTAAAAAACTCTCCTTCAACAGGGAATATCCGGATAAAATGCTGAAACCAACTTCTTCTGAAACTTCTCTGTTCTCTCACGACGTCCTGGATCAATAGAGCCTGAAATGTGGAGGTTTTCAGCTTGAAACAGGCTGACGACGGCGCCTGAGAGCGCTGCGCAATGTCCCACTCTGTGGGAAGTCCTTAAAGCGACAGTATCATCACCTCAAAATCTCTCATCAGCCGTTAAAATTTTCACCGAAAACCAGCTTAATTTTTCGAACCGTGTCCACTTCGATGTGTCTCACAGGTTTAGAAAAAATTTTGATCAAACAAAGCGCCAGTCTCTCAGCAACTTCTCAGACAAAGGAATTCCGACGAGGGGTTGGACGACTCCTCCCACAAGGAGTGCTCACAGGCGAATGACGTCACCGACAGGCGTGGAAAAACTCACGCATGCGCACGAGGGTTCAAGCATGTCTGACGTAAAAACATATGAATGAAATCCATATAGTTTTTGAAAAAAATAAAAAAGACCTATACTTTATTGACAGCCCTCGTAATGCAAAATGTACACCAAATAGGCTTTTCAGCATTGACTGATTGATCATTTATTTTGAGTTTTACAAAATAAGCATTTCTTTGACATCTACATTTACCCACATTGGGTTGAAAAGAACAGGAGATACAAACATACACGCATACATACCCGCACTTAACCCGAAAAGGGGTGGGATGAAGACGAACTTATTTAATCCCACCCCAAATACCCATACGTTATTACGACTACCGAGTGTGACCAATATTCCTTTTTTATTACTATGTAATTGATATCATATTAGTGATGAGTATCTATAATAATAATAATAATAATGATGATAAAAACAATTCCCACCATAATAGACAGTAATAATGACAATAATTATTGTCAATCAAAAATTTTTTTTTTTTTTTATTTCTATTATTATATTACTACCATTTTTTTTAATTGCTATTGATATTGCTGGTGTCATTCCTTAAGCCATTTTCATATGTCAATAAATTCCCCACATTTACTCAGAAAATGACTATTTAAAAGGACTATTCTTGTGTGTGTCGATGGTAATTCTGTCTCATATATATATATATATATATATATATATATATATATATATATATATATCATACATGCGAACATACATACACAAATACACACATACATCACCTATACACACATGTATACACAATACATATACATATATACAATTATGCTACATTCATTTTATTTATTAATTTAATTACCTTAACTTTTTTATTAATTTATCATCATATTATTATATTTTCTTTTTTTTCCCCTTCCCCCTTCCCCATTTGTCATGTGTGTGGTGCATTAAAAGATGCAAAGTATTTTGTAAACCTGCTGCCAGAGAGGGGTCGCCCCCTGACACAGGTCCACCCTTTGCTGAATGTCCTAGGCTCTGCATTAAAAGACAAGGTTTTGGAGTCTGCTGGCAGAAGGGGGAGACCTTTGAGCAACAGACCCCACTTGCCGACCCTGATCTGGTGATAATGATGTAAGTGATGTAAGAGGGGGAAACAAGGAGGAAAGAAAAGGAAAAGTCTTTTTATGTATCAATAAACTTACATATGTACATATTTATATAAATGTAAACAAAATACATATATGTATATATACATACATACACACCCACATATACATACATATTATACATACACATATATACATACACACATACACACACGCATACACATATTATACGCATACATATACATACATACATATACATGTTTCCCCTCTCTCTAAGTTATTACCATCATCACCATACTTCTATTTGACTAGCATTTCAACTACAGGATCATGATGTATAAAAATAATACTTTTGACCATGGTTACGACACCGGCAATAACAGGTATTATGCAAATATGTTAACATCTATTATATTAACAAACATATAGTAAGATTTTATTATCATTATTATCATTTTTTATAATATAGTTTACAATTATGGCTGTGATATATATATATATAATTAAATTGATGTACAGGATAATTCCAGGTATTTTATGAAAGTTTGTGTGTCCTAGCGAGACCCCTTCTATTGCTGACAAGGCAAAAAAGCAAAGGTAAATTAACTAGAAATAAATTAAAAAGACGTGACGATCACACCTCTCTCCTCATTCATGTATTTCAACAGAACCATTTCTTTGTATCTTTTTTTGAATTGATGGATGTTAGGACATCGCTTGAGCTGAGGTGCCAAACTATTCCACAGCTTAATGCCACACACGGACACACAGAAACTTTTGCTGGTAGTTCTCACTGCCTTGACTTTAAAGTTACCACATCCCCTCAAGTTATAGCTTCCTTCTCTCTGGGTGAAGAGACTCAGAATATTACTGGGTAATGAGTTTTTACTGGCTTTATATAATAATTGTGCAGTGTGAAAATTAACCAGATCTGGCATTTTCAACAATTTGGATTACAAAAATAGACTATTTGTGTGATCAAGATATCCTACCTTATAGATGATTCTTATTGCCCGCTTTTGGATTATACAGAGGGGATGTAGCAAACTTTTGTAATTGTTACCCCAGATTTCTATACAATATGTTAAGTAAGGAGAGATTAAAGAACAATACAATAAATATAATGCATTATGATCCAGAAAATATTTTGCTTTGTACATAATAGAGACATTCTTGGAAACTTTTTTATGTATGTGGCTGATATGAGACTTCCAGCTTAATTTACTATCGATGGTTATCCCTAAAATTTGACTTCTGACACTTTATCTATTTCGACACCGTCTATATTTATTGGTAAATTAGAATTGACATTATGATTTCCAAAAAACATGACTTTAGTCTTTTTTATATTTAGGGATAATTTATTAATATTCAACCAAGTTTTCAGCTTAATTAATTCACTATTTACCACATTAATAAGTTTGCTATAGTTATCACTGGAATAGAATATATTGGTATCATCTGCAAATAATAATAATTTTAATAATTGTGACACATTAAATATGTCATTTATATAAAGATTAAAAAAATGTGGACCCAGTATGGATCCCTGTGGGACCCCACAAGGGATGCCCAAACACCCAGATTTAAATGCACCCATCTGCACAAACTGATGTCTCTCGTTAAATAGCTTTGAATCCAGTTCCAAGCCACTCCCCTGATACCATATCTTTCCAATTTATTGAGTAGAATTGGTGATTAAGTGTCAAACGCTTTCTTTAAATCAATGAATATTCCAACTATATAGTTTTTACTAAGGTGTTTGTAATCTCTTCTATTGCTTCAATTATTGCAAGTGAAGTTGACCTACCAGACCTAAACCCATATTGACATTCGTTAATTATGTTATATTTTTCTATAAAGGATCCTAACCTGTTGTTAAAAAGCTTTTCTAAAATTTTGGAAAATTGTGGAAGTAGAGAGACCGGTCTGTAGTTTGTGAAGATATGTTTATTTCCATTTTTGTATAGTGGAATAACTTTTGCCATCTTCATTTTGATCGGGAATGTCCCAGTTTGAAATGACAAGTTACATATGAGTCAGGGGTTTTGATATGCTTTTGATTATTGTTTTTACTAGCTTCATATCTATGTCATAACAGTCAGTTGATTTTTTATTTTACATTTATTAACAATATATTTCGGCTTCACTAACACTGGAGAGAAACATTGTGTTTGGATTGATTTTTATGAGTGATTCCTGCTCCTTGTTACAACCATCGGGAATTTTTGCTGCCAGTCAGGTCCAATATTAACAAAGAAGTTATTAAAACCATTAACTATGTTATACATATTATAGATGTCCTTGTTCTTATCAATAAAATAATTTGGATAAGAATTACCTCTTACCTTATTTTTGATTATAGTGTTAAGAATTTCCCAGATTCTCTTGGTGTCATTTTTATTATTATTTAATAGATTGGTATAAATAATTCTTGCTGGCTCTGATTATATAGTTAGTTTGTTTTGTCTATAATTTATATCTATGTTCAGATTTTTTGTCCTTAGTCTAGCAAATTGTCTGTATAATGTATTCTTCTTTTTACAAGCATTTTGTAGACCTTTTGTTAACCATGGACTTTTGGCGACAGTACTGTTTTTGTTGACTTGGCGTATTGGACAATTTATCTCATATAATGAATTGAAAATGTCTAGAAATTTATTGAAGGCACAATCCACATCATTCTCCCTATACACAGTGCGCCAGTCCTGTTTTGTTAAGTCATTATTGAGGTGATCTATTGCTTTTTGGGTTCTTACTCGTTTAAATGCAGAGTATTGGGGTTTTACCTGAAAATTACAATTGGAGTCATACACAGTGAACACAGGAAGATGGTCAGTTATGTCACAAATCAATAAACCACTTATATTTTTAGTTTCTATGTCGTTTGTGAAGATGTTATCTATTAGAGTTGCACTATTCAATGTAATTCTGCTTGGCCTGGTGATAACTGGGTATAAGCTCATGCTGTACATTGTGTTTATAAATTCGTCAGTTGATGTGTGCCTATTGGGGTTTATTAAATCAATGTTATAATCTCCACATATAAATATTTTTTTGTTATTTATTGATGAAAACATTCTGTCCACCCAGTTTGTAAATGTAGCCATATTTGAGCCTGGCGCCCTATATAAACAACTTATAATAATGTTTTTCTTGTTTCCATTATAAATTTCTATTGATATACATTCTAACACATCTTTTATTGTTAACGTCATACTTTCTATTACCTTAAATTTAATATTTTTCCGCACATATATAGCAACACCTCCACCTCCTTTATTCACTCTGTTGATGTAGTTTAGATCATAACCATCCAACTCAAATTGTATTCCTTTTTGCGCATTGAACCACGTTTCTGAAATTGTTATTATACTAAAGGGTTTTGTAAACTGCTGAAGAAATTCTTTGATACTGTTAAAGTTTGTGTACATACTTCTGCTGTTAAAGTGGATAATTAATAATTTACCTTCTGTTTTAACTGTATTATTGTAATCCTATTCCGTATAGTAGTTGCAACATTAAATTCAAATGTCCACATTAATCTGCAATTCGGATCAAATCCAGATCAAACTTTGTCAGGCGATATTGAGTGCCAGTCTGTACCTCCCTTTCAAATATGAGAATGACTGGGGCATGTTTGATTAAAATATAATGTAAAATATACATTAAAATGGGTTTTCAATGTTAAATTTAAATGGCCACAAAATCTGTAATCTGGATCAGATCCAGATCAAACTTTATCAGTTGTCAAAGGACACCATCATACATAAAGTATGAAAGAAATTTGATGTTTTTTGACAAAGTTATCAATTTTTGAAAACTCATTCAATGTTATTGATAGGGATTTTTCCAATATTCTGAGATTTTTACTGAGTTTGCCCTTTGACCTATGACCTTGAAAATTGAATCAGTTCTTGCCTATCATGATATGAATCTTCAGTAAAAATTTCATAATGATGCATCAAAAAATTGTGGGCTCCAGCCTACTCCCAAACAAGCAATCAACAAACAAATGAACAGACAAACAAAAGCAGAGTTAATAAATTTATTTCTGGAGCTGTCTACATCAGTTCCTCATATTGTATAATGAACAAATCACGCTGATCTTATAAACCTAATATTCTTACCGTGTTTCATATATCTTCCTTGCAAATCCTAATTCTTGTTGTGTGGGCCGCTGAAGAGGAGGTACTGCTGGCCCACCACCACCAGAGGGCGCCCTGCCTGGAGTGCGGGCTCCAGGCACCAGAGGGCGCCGCCGCCCCACAGGAGCTGCCTCGGTAACAGCTGTCACCCATCACCTGAGACAGCTGACGGCAATTATCACTGGGGTATATCAGCAGGACGGCATCTCCACCTCATCGCCGAGATATCGTTCTACCTGGAAGGTAATAATCTCAGCTGCCTGCTTGACAGTAACCTTTGTGATTTTTGTGAGTGATTGCAGACTTTTTTTCTCCAACGAGAGGTGGAGGTAGCTTCCCTGCCGTGCAGGTTGCTGGGTGCAAACGCGCCCACGTTTAATTGTGTTCTTGTTCCTCGCCAGCAGTACCAGGTCCGACACGCGGAGGCAGTGGCCACCTGGGAGTTCGGAACTTGGCGGCTCCAGTATTCCCGGGGTCCTGTGGCGGAGGAAACCGTGTGGTTCCGGTTCTACTTTGGAGAGGCGTCTCCTATCTTCGAGCCTGCCCACACGACACCTTTGTGAATTGAACTTTGTCCATTGTTGTAATTTGTTGTTTTTGTTGTGCACGTTCGCAACAGTAAAGTGTTGTTATTTGACCTATTCCATTGTCCGTTCATTTGCGCCCCCTGTTGTGGGTCCGTGTTCCTACACTTTCCCAACACTTCTGAAACTGACCTTATTGCTTCACAGTCAGTTATCCTGGGCCCATAAAATCAGTCGGTTTTGCAAACCTGCTTTATTTATAAAGTTGCTGCATTTTCCGCTGCAGTTACAGAAGCAGAACAGTGGTGTAGTAGTTGTTTGAGCTGGATATGGTAGTATTATTCATGCATAGTTAATGTGGTCTGGGAGCATGCGGGCAGTTATTGGCGCTGTCATTGTCGATATATCGATTCTGCAACTTCAAAGTAATGAACACGTTCACTTGGAGCTGTTGTTCAACCTGCTGCTGTGCGTTTCCATTAAAACTACTTTCACTTGAAGGAAACCACACCACAAGTATCTGAGTCGAGTGTTCGACATTTAGTGTCGAACCTACCTTGGACATTTATTCACCACTTTTCAAAAAGATTGGCCAAAGAGCAAAACATGAATGTAACTATATGGATAATATCGCATGACAAATGCTTATTGTGGGGAGAATTTCTATTGGGGACATTGATAACAATATGATGCCACATCCCAACATTGATCATTGAATGTGTGAACTGAATGCTTGTACCACAGTACCCTGACTTGTTATAGGTCTGTGTTGCACTGGGTTTTGAAATTCACAAGTATGATCAGAGTTAAAAGGTATTAAAGGTATTGACATGGTGATGTGCAGTAACTTCATTTTATGTCACGATCTCATTGACATACAGAATATGGAGCATTTGCCAGAAGACAACTCCAGATACAAAGACGTTGACTACTGGGATGAAAGATACAAAACAGAGCAGGGCTATGAATGGTTGGGCAGCTTCTCCAAATTCCAGCATCTTGTTGAAAAGCACATCAAGAAAGATGACTCCATTCTGGTTCTTGGTTAGTAATGCTTTATTTCAATTGAATTACTGTTGTTTTCTGTTTACCTTTGTTTCCTCCAAAGCAAACTATGGCACATTAGTAAAATGTCCAAAGCAAAAATGAATGTTACACAAGTAATTCATTAATTGTGTGACATTTGTGTAATTGTGTTAATATATTTTATGTATGCATTTACGGCTCAGTCTTTTGTGAGGACGCAACACCATATACCAGGAATGTTCTGCTACACTTAGTCCATAAACACTTGGACTTTGGTAGAGTTTGTTATTTGAATGGTCAGTGGACTCAGTAATTATCTAAGGGCCCCATTCAGACTGGGGTTGGTAGTTCAGCTTGAGTCGGATTCTGATATATATATATTGTTTGTCTGATTCGAGGTGGATTTGGAGTGTTTCTATTCCACTCAACCCAGCGAGAGGTGGGATGAGTGGGATTCACCAAATGCTGAATGCAGATATGGCTGGAATCTGGCTGGCTCTGAGATCATGACGTCAAACGTCCTCACTGTGTGCATGCACCCAAAGTGTCTCTACTGTTGAGACCACAGATTTACTAGATAGAGTCGAGCTGTACAAAAGGCCTGTCCTGAGCGTATTGCAGCCCCGCCATCTTGAAAGGTTAAAGCGCTGCAGTGGTCTCGTGCTGTCAGTGTTAAATGCATGCTGCTGTAATCACTGTGGATTCTCTGGCTGACTTCTCCGTCGTTATTACATTTAACATGTGAAAACTTGTGCTTAGGTCAATTCAGATATGTAGATTTGATTCCTGAAGTCAAATTTATCATAACTGTTGATGCTGTCTCCCTATAAGGCTGTGAATGGAGCGTAAAGTGGGGCTCATGTCAATAGAAAACTGTCATCATTCATCATGTCATCTGGCTGATTCCTCTTTTTTTTCTCTGTGCTTTGACGCCCAAAGATTAGAACAAAATCATCCTGTGCCGGACCGCATTCCCAGCCGACCGCGCCATCGCCTGCCGAGGAAGGGTAACCACGTGGAGCGCGTGGGTGCCAGAGTCCCTGCCCACCCGAGCAGCGCTGCTGGCCAGCTCGAGGATCCCAGCGGCCAGACACACGAGCACAGCCGCCAGGTAAATGGGGGCTCTGGCACCCACATGTCCCGCACAGCTGCCCCCCCGCAGGTGGTGTACATGGCCGACTGGAAACTGCAATCCAGCATGGGAGGAGGGAGTCTTCACCTTGGCTCTGGCTTTACCACCTGTTTTCACTTCACTGTCAAAGCACAGGGGAAAAAAAAGAGAAATCTTGCGCGGTGGCCAGGTGGGCTGGGACTCTGGCACCCATGCGCTCCACGTGGTTGCCATTCCTCAGCAGGCGGTGGTGCGGTCAGCTGGGGGCTGTTCCAGCAGGAGATGATTCTGACCCATTGTTGCATTCTCACTCAGCTCTGGGTTGCCATTACATTGCGCGTATCAACATCTGCTACCATCCTAGACTGAGCATTACGAACCTGAATGACATTATTCACAGTATCATTTAGCTCCAACAACACAGCCATACCTGAATCCTCAGATTGCATGAGAGTGTCACTGTTCATGAAAGCTAGGATGTACTCAAAGCAACTTTATTCCTCGCCAACCTGAAGCGTGGATGCATCCTTCCCCGGCACAGGACCAACACTGTGAGCTAGTTGGAAAAGTTCATCGGCCGTCAGAGTGAGCAGACTCTTCTTGATGCCCCACACCAAGCCTTTTCTCTCACCGTCCGCCATGACTGCTGTTCCGTCTTCCTCACTTTTGGTCGCTCTTACAGGCAGCTCTTTCACCCGTGGCTCCAGGTCTGGTTCCAGTTGCGTTGCACCGTCGTCTTCACAGGCACTCGTGGTGGTGGATGTACAGCCTGTGCATCTGGGATGATAGATTGTTGAGGTAAATTGCGTCTTCACACGCTGGAGGGCAGGGGAGGCACTGACATCGTGGCTGTGGGACCCAATCTTCCTCCAGATGAATGGGCTGAAGAGTCGCCAACTGCCGGAACGCTTCACACGGCTGATTCTGGTTGTGCTCGTCCTGCGCATCTGACGCCGTTCCCCGTACGGGCCACCAAAAATCTGTAACGGGTACTGTAGCAACGGCACCGTGGTTAACAGATTGACTCCTGTAACACAACCTGTGATGCAGGAGAAAAAGGAGGACACGGCTTGTCAGGTTCAAGGATCTTGCAGTAATTTACTAAAGTTTTCCCATTTCAAATACACTCTTGTTATGTTTCTTTTCTTTTATGACATATTCAAAGTTCAATGTCCTTTAAGCATTTTCAATTAATTTCAGTGTCCATGTCAACACAAAACCCATAATGTTCACTTACTCTTCTACTTAGTGTTTTAAACTATTTATCAAAAATGAAATGTATAGACAATGGTAATATTAACCAGCTTAATGTTCAAGTTACTTTTAAACTTCTCATGAAAGTATTTTACCTCGTTTTAACTCAGGACAGTACTGCATTTCACCCATCTGAACTCAAAGTGCTTAATGTAAACAAACATCGTTTTTAACAGTCACCTTTTTTCCTTCTGAACCCCATTAGACAAAAAAACATTTCAAAACTAATGGTGGGGACCTTACAGACCGCAGGATACCAATACACATCGAAATTGTAATTTTCTAAAACATTACTCAAGTGTACGTTCACGTGGGAGAAGCGTATATATTAAACTGAGTTTCTACTACCATGATCACTGCACTGTTAATCGGCTAGACTTTGCCTGTGGTTCAAACTTGCTTCAAACAAAATCACAAAAAGTCTCTGTTGAAAATTACAACACAAAAACGGTTTGCTAACACCCCAAATACATTTCAGCATTGCTAGTTCCTAGTTTCAAGGCATATTTGTACATTTACCAACCTGTGATGCAGGAGAAAAAGGAGGACACAGCTTGTCAGGTTCAAGGATCTTGCAGTAATGAGGTCAAACACAATACAAGACGCTAAACCAGTCGCCCGCCCTCGCCCCCTGCTGGCATGGAGCAAACATTACAGCATACACATTGAATAGGGAAGCCAAACCAATGCACAAGGAAATGCAAAACTCTTGGGGGTACCTTTTTCAAAATAAAATACAATAACTTGTATTCAAAATAAAATAAAATAATTCCTTTTACTCTTATTTCCATAAACACAAATGTGACACTTTTGTGGTCGTCACACTGACAAAACACAGAAAGTGTAATGTGTTTGTTTTTGGTGCAGGGTGCAAAGAAGCTGAAGAAGATGGACAAATGTTTCACTCAGACCAAAAGTAAGTGAGTTTTATTATGAATAACAAAATATTTTTCTGTAAAATTTAACATATTATCAGGGTCAGAAAGAAAAAAAAAAAAAACCCATGATGATGCATTTGAAAAACCTGTTGTGCTGTTGATGAGTGCACCCAAACTTTGTAGAAGACTTCTGAGCTCAGGCCTTCACAAATTCACTACCCAAGTAACCAAGATCTGGACCCAGATCTGAATCAGGTCAGGTCTCAATTTTATTTTGTCAAACTTGGAGACATTTCATTTTGTTCCTGCTGGATTTTAGTGGTTCGTAGGAAAAGCCAAGTGGATCCAACAGATTTGGCTGTCAGCTGTGATCAGATAGTGGCTGATACCATTTGTTTTTTTTTTTTGTTTTTTTTTGTTTGTTTATTAAGAACAGATGTTTTTGTAATTCTAACTGCAATCATAGTTAGTGTAATCTGACATTCTGACCATCTTTAGGTAACTTTCTGTATTGTTACCAGAACCTTTAAGTTTCCTGAAAAACATTCCCGGAATGTCAGGCCTAACGTTCTCAAAACATTTTTTGCTGACATTGCTATCAAACGTTCTGGGGGGGGGGACTTCACTGTGTGACAGAAGGAGTTTTTTTTTTTTACAGTCACACATGTTCTCTATTGATTATTATTATTATTTCATTCATGAAGTGTGGGAGTGGGCGCTGCAGAGCGTGCACTCTATTTATGGTGAGCCAAGGTGCAGATCTGTGCACGGGCATGAGCCTGTTGTCGTATCAGTCTTTGTGCTAAGTGTGTTGTCGTCTGTCCACAGTGGAAAGATTTACCCAGCAAGGAAAAAGGACGTTACTACACAATGGCTCATGAAATGAAAATGAGCTCCGTCCAGCTGCAATGTGACACAGTGAGTTCACCCTGCTGACATTCACCTCATACATGCTGCATATCACTGCTCAGAGACTATATTTCTTTTCTGACACCACACAAAAATTGAAATGTTTGTTTTGGTACAGGGTGCAAAGAGGTTGAAGATGGACAAACTTTTAACTAACATCAAAGGTAAGTGAGTTTTATTGTGAATAACAAAAAACTTTTATGTAAAATTTAACATATCAGGGTCGGCAAGAAAAAAAAAACACAATGCATTTGAAAAACCTGTTGTGTCCAATAAGTGCACCCAAACTTTGTGAAAGAAGACTTCTGAGCCCAAGCCTTCACAAATCCACTGCACTAATAACCAAGATCTGGACCCATAACTGAATTGGGTCCGAACCAAATATTAGTTTTCGAACTGGGGCACATTTCATTTTTAACAGCAGCTCAGTGGAGCAGCGGTTTGCAGTAATTAGTCACAGGAAGAAGGTCTTGGGTTTAGTTCCAACAAATCCCATTTGGTTCCTGTTCTGAGTTTACATGTTCCCAGCTGACACATAATGTTTTGGTTGCGTTATATTTGGTTATATTATTTAGGTTATAATTAGAAGAAATGTTTCTAGAGCATTTTCCTCATGTTATTACTTCCTTTTATACATTTCCAAGTAATGTTTATAGTTGAGGGAAATTTTATAAATTAATTCTAGTCTCACCGTCGTTCTCACTTGAAATTTCTTTCAATAACAAGACTATGACTTTGGGTAACGCTACCAAATTGTTCTGGGAACCAAAAAGAAACTTTCCTCTGGAATGTTACAAGAACTTCACAGTTAACGTTCTGATAACATTTGACAAATGTTCTTATAATGTTTTGGGAACTTTATTTTGTTAGCTGGGTTGTCCCAGACTGCATGGATTTGATCAATGAAGCATGTTTTGTTTGTGACACTCCAATTTTGAACAAATTCACAGTTTAAAACCACACTTGACAGTGTGGCATTAAGGTGTCCTGTGGCAAATCGCAACTAAAATGAAGTTGAAAGATCAAATCAAGCAGAATGATTGTCTGTTCATGTTGCAGGATCTGAAGTAGCACCTGTCAGGGAAACACCTCAGACTGTGACGTCTGTTCTGTCCGGACACCAGGCCGTGCCTGTCTCAAACGTTAGGAGAGAGGCGTGCAGCACGTTTGACCCGACAGAGGAGAGGCGAGACGTGCACGCCCAGTGTGTTCACAGTCTTCAGCACAAAGAGGAAGCCTGCTGTCCTCGCGACATTTCCACAGCACGTCACGAACAACAGCAACATGTTGGAGGAGATTTTAAGACAAGTAAGTCTGTCTGTTCCTGCAGGAGTGTTACAAACTTCACTGTGGGACAGAAGGAGTTTTTTACAATCACACATGTTCTCTATTGATTATTATTATTTCATTCATGAAGTGTGGGAGTGGGCGCTGCAGAGCGTGCACTCTATTTATGGTGAGCCAGGGTGCACATCTTTGCACGTGCACTAACCTGTAGTTGTATCAGTCTGTGTGTGCTCACTGTGTTGTCGTCTGTCCACAGTGGAACCATTTATCCAGCAAGGAAAAGGGATGTTACTATAGAATGGCTCATGAAATGAAAATGAGCTCCGTCCAGCAGCAAGGTGACACAGTGAGTTCATCCTGCTGACATTCACCTCATACATGCTGTATATCACTGCTCAGAGACAAACTGCTTGATATTAGAAAATGTACAGAGAGTCTAATAAGTTCTTTTTTTTTTACTCCAAAGGCGTTCAGTGCTGAGAGTCCCACTGTGACTTAAGGTAAGATGGTTTTACTGTGAATATGAACATATTTTTATGTTAAATATCTTTGTTGTGATCACTTAAAAACAAGATAATACATCTCATTCATTCATCCTGCCATCAACATATATGTATGCATCAAAGCGGTGGAGTCTTTAAGATTATGGACTTGATGAAACATTAAATACTGACCACACTTCATCATATTTGTCATGACGATAACCAAACACCAGATACATTTTTCCTGCAGTGCATGACCACAAGTTCATAAACCTGTAAGCCTCCCAGTTGTATGATCTTAATTTTGATGTCAAATTATACCCAAAGACAAAACTTTTCTTTCAACTGCGATTTTTTTTATTTTTATTATTATTATTTTATTTTTTATATTCTGTCCAGTTTATCTTTTATACACATGAAAACTGATTAATTGGCTGTAATGATTGAGCAAAAGAAATCAGAAATTTACAGAATTTTTATTTCTGCTTTTGTTTTGTTTTTTCAAATTGTCAATTTATTTTGTGTAAATATCTGTTGTTTAGGGCCCCTTCACACATAGTACAAATAAGAACAAATCAGAGCGAATCACGGCGGAACAACTCGTATGAATGAACCACGAAAAACCGAGGCGACGGGCAGGCATGAACAAACCTGCTGCGACGGTTGCGTGCACGTGGGGACCAGTGGTGGGCACAGTTCCGATAATCCGATAACAGATAATTATCGAAGATAATGTTTTCATTATCGGATTTTTAGATAACTTTAAAAACCATTATCGGACTAATTATCTTCCGATAAGTTTTTGTCCAATAATTTTAAGACCGATAACGTAGTAAACAAAGCTGAACACCGACAAACATTTATAAAATGTAAAATCAGTTGAGCACCTACCTGTTAAAAGTTTCATAACAGATGTATAGTTCTACCCTCTGCAAACAGAAGAGAGCTGCTTCTATGAGAAACTGCTCTATCCTCTGTAAGCAAAGGAGAACTGATCATAAAGAAAAAATAATTTCATTTAACACCATACTAATATGTCAGCAATCACCCAAGTCATCCAGAGGCATACATTTTTATCTTATGGTTTAAATTTTAACGAAACTAATTTCGGACAAGTTATTTAAAATTACTGTCACGTCTGAGTTTTATAAAGTGAAAATATCAGATATATGTTTTAGTTTTAAAGTAATGCTCTAATTTTTAAGGTTTTAGTGAGCACATGCTGTGCCCAGCAGTGCATTATGGGTAGGATAGGGTAATCTCAGTATGTTCACGACAGGACAAATGCATTTCAGACACTCTGTTCAGGCTCCACGGACAACAGCATTAAACTCTTGTGCCTAAAACTCTCGTAAATATATTCTCTGGGTTTATAGACATTGTTATTGTATCTGCGTTTGATAAATTCCACGCATCTTAAATGTAGCACACACGGATTATCTGGAATTTTGTTTTGGCAAGTTTCCACGGTCTCAACTGCCATCTACTGGCCAGTAGTGTTCATGGCAGTCTTCGTCCTGAAGCTGGGCAGACGTATGATATTTTAATCACTGTACTCGGTTTCAGTTCAAACTGTACGACAGAACCGCACGGTGTAATAGTTCAGAGCACACGATTTATGTTCTCACGTACATTATACGTTCAAAACCACAGATCGGACTTGTGTTTCCAGAAGCAAAACGTAAGCTTTTTTTTCAAACTTAATTTACAAAAACTCGATGTGAGACATCAAAGTTTAAAAACAAAACACAACAAAAAAAACATTACAAGACAGCTCTGCGGTGTTTGCACATGCACATTGCGAGAGGTTGGATGCTTGTAGCTCTTCAGCAGCAGGATACCTTCACGACGGCCAACGAGAATAATATAAAACAGGTTTGATTTTCATTCGACCATACGATCGGCGATCAGGAGGTGGTCATGAGATGTTAAACGCAGCTTACACTACACGATGCAGGATGTGCGATTAACCTGAAACTCGGTCCAAAAAATCTCACACGAATGAAAAATCATCTGAAAAAGGGCCAAAACTCGCACAGTGTAAATCCAACATTTATGTGTCAAGACAATATTGAGTGCACGTTTTACAATATAATAAAAGGTACGCACAACATCATAAAATGTGCGCACAGCACAATATAATAAAATGAGCGCACATTCTCTCCCATGCAAAACATTTTGCGCTGACACTTCGAGGGCTCCGTAAAAATGCCTGTTTTTACAAATAAAAAATGGAATATTTTACAAAAGCACATTTATCTGTAAACACCAACACACGTCACATTAACGTGTTGGTTTACATAATGAATGACTGAACCAATCAGTGTTTAGCAGAGGCACATTTTACCCAGAATCCTTTGCGATCTGTCTTTGTTACAAAACCTCAGAATTAGTGCATTATTCAACATTAAAAGATGTATGTTATATTTTAACATTGTACAAATGACAGAATTGACATTAATGGAGTTATTCTATCGGTATTAATGTTATTTATAAATCAAAACCATAAGTCAGATGGCTTTATTTTCCAAGACCTCCGCCTGACGGGAGCGTTGTGATTGGGTAGAGAGCTGGGTTTTGCTTGCTCTGCTGTAATTCGTGTAGTAAACAAGAGCTTCCAGCAGGGGGCAAGATGGTCAAAGACAGAAGTGCGGGGTCATTGTTTGGGTCTGTTGTCACTTTTGATGCTACCAGAAGCTATCGTGGTGTTAAAACTCTAATTCAGTTTATTAGCAGTTGCAAATGTACCAGAGACAATACTGGAATTTATCAGTTATCTGTAACTTCCGATACATTTTTGGGTGGTTTATTGTTATATCTTTATCAAAGATAACTTTTCAGTTATCTGATTATCTGTTGAAGTTAATTTTTTGGTTATCTGTGCCCACCACTGGTGGGAACACAGTGCAAGCAGCTGCTGTGAAAATAAAAAAAGATAAAAATAAATAATATCTTTGTGGAATGACCAGTAATTTTTATTTTTGTTATGTTGCAGAATGTCCACAGGACTTGTTACAGCCAAAATGATGATGTGTGCGCCCAGAAGGTGATGGAACGGAAACAGAGCGCTGCGACGATCCAGCCACTCATGCAGAGTGAAACCTTGCAGCCACTGATGCAAACCAAAGACAGTTTAACAATGCAGCAGGAAGCATGTCTCGCTGGGACGCGGCAGCTAACAGTCCTGTGCAGCAAGACCGGCACAGATTTAGAAAATAAAGTGTTTTGACCAATTTTGCAATTTTTATATTTTTCATGTTTTTGGCAAAAGCAAAGTTTTTAAATTCACTGGTACTTTTTTATCTGGCAATTTAATGCAACAATTAAGGATTTTATTTTAATATATTCTGTAAAATATTGGACTCCTTGTTTTCATCCAGGTACACAGGCAAAACATCCTTATTTTCATTATTCGTTAAGTTATTCTTCATTGGCATCTTCATTATTGGTACAATATCTCAGAATAACTAATTTGCTGATATTATTTTAGAGCCTGTAATTCGAAAATAAATGTTGCCTAAATGACTTAATTTCTCTATTCGAACATGAAACATTGCTTTAGAAACATGACTTCTTTTCATTCTTTTGAAAAGACAAATCAACATGATCAACAATGTTGATCATGTTCAGCTTTCTGCTTCCCATGTAGAGTGTTTGGCAAAAAATCAACATGATAGTTTGGTCCGTAGTGGTTGCAAGAACTGGACGAAAGCTTTAGTCATCTTTGGCAAACATGAGATGGCACAAACACATAAGGACAGTGTTGTATGGAAAAGCTACCAGCAAACAGGGAAACGTTGCACAGATGATAGCGTCTGCAAATGTGAGATCGTAGAGAGAAGAGAGGACCTCAGGCGAATTTGGCAGACACTTCCTATTTAGGAAGACAGGGACTCCCTTTTCGTGGCCATGATGAAGGTAGAGATAGCACAAAACGGGGGAAATTTTCTTGCATGCATGAGCTTTTGAAGGAAGTTGATCCTTTTCTTCAAAGACATAACCCCCCCATCAAATGCTCGGTATACATCAGCACATCCCAGAATGAGATTATTGACTGTTGTCCCAGGAAGTTACTGGTGTCATTGTATCTGAAATGACAAAGTCCAAAATTTATGCTGTCATGGCCGATGAGGCAAGGGATGAAAAATCCGAGCAGTTAGCTGTTGTGTCAGGTACAGTAGTGTTCAGAATAATAATAGTGCTATGTGACTAAAAAGATTAATCCAGGTTTTGAGTATATTTCTTATTGTTACATGGGAAACAAGGTACCAGTAGATTCAGTAGAGTCTCACAAATCCAATAAGACCAGCGTGTCATGATATGCACACTCTTAAGGCTATGAAATTGTGCTATTATAAAAAAAAAAAAGGAGAAAGGGGGTGTTCACAATAATAGTGTGGCATTCAGTCAGTGAGTTCTTCAGTTTTGTGAACAACAGGTGTGAATCAGGTGTCCCCTATTTAAGGATGAAGCCAGCACCTGTTGAACAGCTTTTCTCTTTGAAAGCCTGAGGAAAATGGGATGTTCAAGACATTGTTAGAACAGCGTAGTTTGATTAAAAAGTTGATTGGAGAGGGGAAAACTTATACGCAGGTTGCAAAAAATTACTGGCTGTTCATCTACAATGATCTCCATGCTTAAAATGGACAAAAAAAAAAAAAAAAACATGCGTGGAAGAAAACAGAAAACAACCATCAAATGGATAAAAGAATAACCAGAATGGCAAAGGCTCACCCATTGATCAGCTCCAGGATGATCAGACAGTCTGGAGTTACCTATAAGTGCTGTGCCAGTTAGAAGACGCCTGTATGAAGCTAATTTATTTGCAAGATCCCCCGCAAAGTCCCTCTGTTAAATAAAAGACGTGCAGAAGAGGTTACAATTTGCCAAAGAACACATCAACTGGCCCTAAGAGAAATGGAGGATATTTTGTGGGCCTGATGAGAGTAAAATTGTTCTTTTGGGTCCAAAGGCCGCAGACAGTTGTGAGACGACCCCCAAACTCTGAATTCAGCCACAGTTCACAGTGAAGACAGTGAAGCATGGTGGTGCAAGCATCATGATATGGGCATGTTCTCCTACTATGGTGTTGGGCCTATATGTCGCACACCAGGTATCATGGATCGGTTTGGATTATGTCAAAATACTTGAAGAGGTCATGTTGCCTTATGCTGAAGAGGACATGCCCTTGAAATGTATGTTTCAACAAGACAATGACCCCAAGCACAGTAGTAAACGAGCAAAATCTTGGTTCCAAACCAACAAAATTATGCCTCGCAGATGTGAAGAAAACATGAAAAACTGTGGTTATACAACTAAATACTAGTTTAGTGATTCACAGGATTGCTAAAAAAGCAATTTGAACATAATAGTTTTGAGTTTGTAGCGTCAACAGCAGATGCTACTATTATTGTGAACACCCCCTTTTCTACTTTTTTAAATAATAGCCCAATTTCATAGCCTTAAGAGTGTGCATATCATGAATGCTTGGTCTGTTGGATTTGTGAGAAGCTACTGAATCTACTGGTACCTTGTTTCCCATGTAACAATAAGAAATATACTCAAATCCTGGATTAATCTTTTTAGTCACATAGCACTAGTATTATTCTGAATACTACTGTATGTGTCAGAGGGGCAGTAAAGCTAGCACTTGCAGAGATAAAATCATTTGATGCCCAGTCCATTGCAAATGAACTGCAGCAGCAGATTCAACACAATGGTTTTGCAGAGCTTAAGTGTGTAGCCCAAACATACGATGGTGCAGCTATCACGAGTGGGTCCACTGGAGGTGTACAAGCACATTTTAGAAGGTTCCATCCTGAATCTATCTATGTGCATTGTTATGCTCATGAACTTAACCTGGTGTTGTGTCATACTTGCAAGGCCATTCCAGATGCTGTACGTGGAGCTTTTCAGCTTGTTGGAGGGTCTGTACTTGTTCTTCAGCACCTCCCTAGTGAATCATTGTAGTTCAGGGAGTCTCAGACCAGGCTTGGATTGACAGCAGTTGAGCTTGTGCAACTTTCAAACACCTCGCTGGGCATGTCAGTTGCGATCAATCAGTGCGATTCTTGAAACATTGTCTGCCATTTTGGAGTGCCTTTCTGCCATTAGATCCCCATAGCTGTTGGTCTCAGAGCAAAGCTGTGTAAGTTCTCAGCAGTCTGGACTACTGATGTTTCAGTCACTTCTATCTATAACCGAAGGACTCCACAAGCTCCTTCAGTAAGAGACTTTAGACCTGGCAGAAGCTTTGATCTGCAAACAAGCAGTGTATGACACACTTAGGGGAAAATGCACAGATGCATTTGCCATGGAGCTGTATGAGGAGAACCAAAGCCCTGTGCCACACCCACGTTATCCCTGAACCAGATGCTAAGATGAGGCATAAACATAGGAAAATGGAGGATTTTGTGGTGGAGACACCTTCAGGTTCATACACTGATCTGAACAACTCACACACATTGAAAAGAGTTACTTTTCCCATGTGTGGATCGGATGGTCGGTGAGCTTGAGGAAAGATTTTGCAGTGTAGATGCAGGGCTACTAAAAGGCATCCAGGCATGCAGTCCCAAATCTGAGAACTTCTTGAGTGAATCACACTTGAATGAACTTGCAAAACACTACAGTATTGACCTGAAAACAAGAGGTTCTGGTGGCCAGAAACTTTCTTGCCTGGAAAACAGGCTGGATGTGCACCCACAGATACGTTGTCTGTGCATACCCTCCTTGATTCAGACATGTTTCCCTCTCTGAACGTAACCATCTAAGTTGCCCTAACAGTGCCCGTAAGCAGCTGCTCATGTGAACGGTCCTTTAGTGCACTGCGTCGGCTGCACTCCTGGCTGTGTCAAACAATGGGTCAGAAAAGACTTCATAGTCTTGTAGTCATGTCAACTGAAAAAGATGTGCTTCAGCATCTGAGTCACAACAGAGTGATAGACAGATTTGCCACCCTGAAAAACAGACGCCATTCTTTGTTGCTTCCACCCACCAAATAACTGGCAATTGTAGTTACGTTATTTAAAAATTGGGAAATTTCTAAGCCACATGGGGTGTGCAGCCAGTACATTCTGAGTGCCGGTCCTAAGCCCAGATAAATGAGGAGGGTTGCATCAGGAAGGGCATCCGGCATAAAACAAGCCAACCCAACTATGCAGACTAAGAATCAAATTTCCATACTGGATAAGTGTGGCCCTGGTTAACAACGTCCGCCACCGGTGTTGTTGCCCAACAGGGTGCCGGTGGAAATTGGGCTACTGCTGGGCGAAGACGAAGAAGAGGTGGAGAATGTTTCCACAAACAGCGGGAGAAGAAGAAAACTAGAAGGGTGGAAATGAGAGTGGGGACTTTGAATGTTGGTAGTATGACTGGTAAAGGGAGAGAGCTGGCTGATATGATGGAGAGGAGAAAGGTAGACATATTGTGTGTGCAAGAGACCAAGTGGAAGGGAAGTAAGAGTAGGAGCATTGGCGGTGGGTACAAGTTGTACCATGGTGAGGACAGGAAGAGAAATGGTGTTGGGGTCATTTTAAAGTGTTAAAATGTTAAGTGTGTTGGAGGTCAAGTGAGTGTCTGACAGGGTGATGAGTGTGAAGTTGTAAATTGAAGGGGTGATGATGAATATCATCAGTGCATATGCCCCACAGGTAGGTTGTGAGATGAAGGAGAAAGAAGACGTCTGGAGTGTGTTAGATGAGGTGGTGGAGAGTGTGCCCAAGCATGAAAGAGTGGTGATAGGAGCGGACTTCAATGGGCATGTTGGTGAAAGGAACAGAGGTGATGAGGAAGTAATGGGTGCATATGGTATCAAGGATAGCAATGGGGAAGGACAGATGGTAGTTGATTTGCAAAAAGGATGGAAATGGCTGTGTTGAATACCTAATTTAAGAAAAGGGAGGAGCACAGGGTAACATAAAAGTGGAGGAAGGTGCACACAGGTGCACTACATTCTTTATAGGAGATGCAAGCTAAATGAAATCAGAGACTGTAAGGTGGTGGCAGGAGAGAGTGTTGTTAGACAGCATAGGATGGTTGTTTGTAGGATGACTTTAGAGGTAAAGAAGAGTGAGAGCTCAACAAAGGATCAGATGGTGGAACCTGAAGGAGGAAGACTGCTGTGTGAAATTTAGTAAGAAGGTGAGAGAAGCACTGGTTGGAGGGGAAGCAATTTTGGACAACTGGAAAAGTACTGCAGATGTGGTGAGGGAGACAGCTAGGAGTACTAGGTATGACATCTGGACAGTGGAAGGAAGATAAGGAGACTTGGTGATGGAATGAAGAGGTCCAGGAAAGCATACGGAGAAAGAGGTTGGCAAAACTTTTTTGGGATAGTCGGAGAGATGAAGAAAGTAGACAGGAGTACAAGGAGATGCGGTATAAGGCGAAAAGAGAAGTGGCAAAAGCGAAGGAAAAGGCATATTGCGAGCTGTACAAGAAGTTGAATAGTAAGGAAGGAGAAAAAGACTTGTACCGATTGGCCAGACAAAGGGACAGAGCTGGAAAGGATGCGCAGCAGGTTAGGGTGGTAAAAGATACACATGGTAATGTGCTGACAAGTGAGGAGTGTGTGCTGAGAAGGTGGAGGGAATATTTTGAAGAGCTGATGAATAAAGAAAATGAGTGAGAGAAAAGCCTGGATGACGTGGTAAATCAGGAGTAAATCAGGAAGTACAAGAGATTAGTAAGGAAGAAGTGATGGCTGCTATGAAGAGCTGAAAGGCAGTTAGTCCAGATGACATTCCAGTGGAGGCATGGAAATGTCTAGGAGAGATGGCAGTAGAGTTTCTAACCAGATTGTTTAATAAGATCTTGGAAAGTGAGAGGATGCCTCAGGAGTGGAGACGAAGTGTGCTGGTTCCTATTTTCAAGAACAATGGTGATGTGCAGAGCTGCAGTAACTACAGAGGCATAAAGCTGATCAGCCACAGCATGAAGTTATGGGAAAGAGTAGTAGAAGCTAGGCTTAGAAAACAGGTGAAGATCTGTGAGCAGCAATATGGTTTCATGCCTAGAAAGAGCTCTACAGATGCAATGTTTGCTCTGAGAATACTGTTGGAGAAGTACAGAGAAGGCCAGAAAGAGTTACATTTTGTGTTTTTAGACTTAGAAAAAGCTTATGATAGGGTGCCAAGAGAAGAGCTGTGGTATTGTATGAGGAAGTCTGGAGTGGCAGAGAAGTATGTTAGGGTAGTGCAGGACATGTACAAGAATAGTGTGACAGCGGTGAGATGCGCAGTCGGAATGACAGACCATTCAAGGTGGAGGTAGGACTACACGAAGGATCAGCTCTGAGTTCTTTCTTGTTTGCAGTGGTGATGGACAAGTTGACGGATGAGATCAGACAGGAGTCCCCATGGACTATGATGTTTGCAGATGACATTATGATCTGTAGTGAGAGTAGAGAGCAAGTTGAGTCTAGTATGGAGAGGTGGAGATATGCTTTGGAGAGAAGGGGAACGAAAGTCAGTAGAAGCAAGACTGAGTACATGTGTGTGAATGAGAGGGAGCCCAGTGGAATAGTGCAGTTACAAGGAGCAGAAGTGGTGAAAGTAGATGAGTTTAAATATTTGGGGTCAACTGTTCAAAGTAATGGAGAGTGTGGTAGAGAGGTGAAGAAGAGAGTGCACGCAGGATGGAGTGGGTGGAGAAAGGTGGCAGGAGTGATTTGTGACCGAAGACTATCAGCAAGAGTGAAGGGGAAAGTTTACAAGACAGTAGTGAGACCACCTATGTTGTACGGCTTAGAGCCGGTGGCACTAACAAAAAGACAGGAGGCAGAGCTGGAGGTGGCAGAGCTGAAGATGTTGAGATTCTCTTTGGGAGTGACAAGAATGGACAAGATTAGGAATTAACATATCAGAGGGACAGCTCAGGTGGGATGGTTTTGAGACAAAGTCAGAGAGGCGAGATTGAGATGGTTTGGACATTTGCAGAGGAGGGACCCAGGGTATATAAGGAGAAGGATGCTGAGGATGGAGCCATCAGGCAGGAGAAGAGGGAGGCCAAAGAGGAGGTTTATGGATGTGCTGAGGGAGGACATGCAGGTGGTTGGTGTGACAGAAGAAGATACAGAGGACAAGGTGAGATGGAAACGATTGATCTGCTGTGGAAACCCCTAACGGGAACAGCCGAAAGACAAAGAAGAAGGGTACTTTCTAACAAAGTGCTCTTTTTTTTGCATACATTTGTGCATAATACATGTGGGATCTGAATGAATAAGTATTTGTAAAATATGGCACTGCAACTGGCACTGTGGATTTTTTTTCTTTTTATGTTGTTGTTAATGCTGTAACATACTTCCTGTGTTTGTTGTTGTACTGTATTAAAATGTAATGGTGGCTTGAAACATTTACACAGTAAAGTATCTGTTAAATCTGTCCAAGAAGGTTTTGTTAGGTGTTTTGTGGCATTTCGTGCTCGCCCGCTACGTTTGCTCACATCCTGTGCATCTCCACGGGGCTAAGCCTCCCCTGTCCTTAAAACCTAGTGACGCCCGTGGTACCATGGTATGAATAATAAATAAAACGGCATTTTTTTACGGTGTAGTTTTGGTGATACGTGCCTGAAAGTGGCGTATTTGTGGTACTGTTGGCTTGCCATACTTCTCATCTTAAAGTCGCAAATGTGATAACGCCACCCTGCTCAAAGTGCCGCTCTTTAAGCTAAGCTAGTGGCGCTCGTGAGAGTGGTGATACGCGTCCCGGGCCGATTGTCATGGTAACCGGTAGACCTGAAATCAGCCAATCAGTGCGCGCGTAGCGTCGCAGCCAAAAATAAAATAAATTATTTTAACATAGACATCAGTGTATTTTTTTCCTTTTTCGCTAAAAGTTTGCCTTTGGGCCTGGGTCACCTCGTCGGTACCTCTGCCCTTTCGTTTGGTTTTTAGTTTCACTTCTGGTTCGTTTCGCTTCTTGCGGTAGCAGTACCCACAATGCCTTGCGCACACTTTGAAAACTGGAACGCGTGTACATATACTTTTTCTTTCCCCGTGAAATTACGAATCTTCTTCGAGCAGCTGTTTAAGAAGAATACCGTAAGTACCTGTACGGAACCATTCGGTGTAGGGTCCGTCACAGTCTGACGTCACGGAAAGTGACGTAAGTTTGCGTGGTTTGAGAGCGTGAACTTTATTTTGTTCCGAAAGAATTGCCGAAAGTTAACCTCTTCCTGAGGGAGTTACAGGTTGAAGGTGCAGCAGGAGCAGTGGTGGGAGGAAATAAATACAGAATCATAGTTATCGAGCTCTTTTAATAATATGAGCATTGCAGAGTATTTAAAGTAAACAAGTAGTACATCGTCTGCGCTGACCCACAGCGACCTAGACAACCGTTGATAAGCTTAGAATTGTAACAAGTAGAAGTAACACTTTTATGCAGTAGGCATTTTCAAAGCACAGTTCAGTCATTTTGACCTTTCAACCCCCAAACCGTTCTGGGGTCAATATACTAAACACACATATCAAGTTTGGTGACAGTTGGGCAGTTAAAAAAGGTTATTGCACTCACAAGATTTGAACAGAGTGCACTCCAGTGACCTTGACCTTTGACTTCTTGATTCCAAAATCAATAGTCTTCTTGGGGTTACCTTGCCTGACATACCACCCATGTTTGGGACAGTCAGGCAATTTGGAAAGCTGGTATTGCTCTTACAAGATTTTAGTAAAGTATGTTCCAGTGAGCTTGCCCTTTGACGTTTTGATCCCCAAATCAGTAAGCTTCTTGGGGTCACCATGCTTGGCACACATGCCTATTTTGGTGACAATTAGACAGTTTAGAAAGGAGTTATTATGCTAACAGTATTTTTTTTTTCCGAGTAACCTTGACCTTTTGACCCCAAAATCCAAAGGCTTCTTGGGACCACTATATGTTCTGCCTGTACCAAGTGTGGTGGTAGTTGGGCTGGTGCAACTCATGTAACATCTAGCACAAGTGAAATGTTGCATGACTGACTGACTGACTGACTGACTTCCCGCACATCATGATGTCTAGACCACTGGCTGCTTTGGGAACAATTTGGAACATCTCATTTTTGTTAAATGTGTATACTTCCCTCCTCATTGATGTTGTGTCATATTAATAAAATAAAGACATTTGTGTTTTTATGAAATCACAATTGTAATTTGGTTCTCACCATTATTTTTGTGAAACACCTGTAAAACATTACAACAGTAAAAGCAAAAATAACAGCAATAAGAATGATTTTGTTGCATCCATGTGCAGCAGTTAAGAGGTTCAGATCTCTTTTGAATTCAAAACCAAACAAATCTGTAAAACAAAATTATTGTCTCTAGTTCACTCAGTCTAAGGTTGTTTCCAAGTATTTGTACATTACATATTACCTCTGTTACTGTTTTGTGCTTGTCCACTAGCTTTAGTATATTTTGGGTATTTACAGCTTATTCTGTTTTCTGGATTTAACCATGCGTGTGCTTATCAAATTGCACACATTTATAAATGTGGATCTTTCAGATGTCCCTGGAGGATCTATGTGTATCGCTGGAATGACTTTGTGTTAAATGGCTGGTTATGTAGGGAGACAATGATGAGGAGTATCACTTACATTGCAAGAGAACGTCAGCTAAAACATTTTGGCCATGTGGCACCTTTCTCTCTGCAAGATTCTGCACACAGGTGTTGAGGACACTATCGGCTGAAGAAAATCAAAAGTCACCCACGTTTCACCTTGTTGCATCAGATGGTTGGTTAGTTTTCAAGAGGTGGTAATGTATCAGTTGCCTGCCTGGTTGGTTGCCATCCCGATCCTGAGAACGTCCTGTCCCATGGTGGATGCAGTGACGCGTGGCACCAGTGCATGCTTCCAGAGCTGACCTGATGGTGTCGTACATGCTCTTAGTTGGTTTTTGACTTTTTGGAGTTGCGGGTACAGGATAAACTAGAGCACCATGCTCATAGAGCGCAAACCTTTGCCAACACTAGTTTCCAATTCCACAAATTTTTACCTTGAAAAAAATTTAAAGGTCAAAGTTCTGTTAGAAGTGGCTTTTTATAAGCTAAAATGTAATACAACATACAGTATAGGTCAAAAGGGCTTTTCATTGTTAAAATCAAATATCCAAAAATCCGCAATATGGATCAGATGTGGATCAGACTTGGTCTATTCATTGAGAGTGCCAGTTTGCACTTCACTGTCACAAATGAGAGTGATTGAGCCACTTTTGATTGAGATACGAGGGCTGTCAATAAAGTATAGGTCCTTTTTATTTTTTTCAAAAACTATATGGATTTCATTCATATGTTTTTACGTCAGACATGCTTGAACCCTCGTGCGCATGCGTGAGTTTTTCCACGCCTGTCGGTGACGTCATTCGCCTGTGAGCACTCCTTGTGGGAGGAGTCGTCCAGCCCCTCGTCGGAATTCCTTTGTCTGAGAAGTTGCTGACAGACTGCCGCTTTGTTTGATCAAAATTTTTTCTAAACCTGTGAGACACATCGAAGTGGACACAGTTCGAAAAATTAAGCTGGTTTTCGGTGAAAATTTTAACGGCTGATGAGAGATTTTGAGGTGATACTGTCACTTTAAGGACTTCCCACGGAGCGAGACGTCCTGCAGCACTCCCAGGCGCCGTCGTCAGCCTGTTTCAAGCTGAAAACCTCCACATTTCAGGCTCTATTGATCCAGGACATCGTGAGAGAACAGAGAAGTTTCAGAAGAAGTCGGTTTCAGCATTTTATCCGGATATTCCACTGTTAAAGGAGATTTTTTTAATGAAAGACGTGCGGACGGGTCCGAGCGTCGGGACGCAGCCGGTGCGGTGCGGCGGCACAGGAAAAACACCTCCGTGTTGATAACCATTTGTAAAATCCAGGCGGCTTTTGATGGCTTTCAGTGGAGTGAGTATATGAGAAATTGTTTAACAGCTGGACATGTTCCAACTTGTCCTTAAGGCTTCCAACAGAGGTGTTTTTCCTGTGGCGGAGCGTCGCAGCGGCTGTGAGCCGACGCTGCAATCCGTCCGCACGTCTTTCATTAAAAAACTCTCCTTCAACAGTGGAATATCCGGATAAAATGCTGAAACCAACTTCTTCTGAAACTTCTCTGTTCTCTCACGACGTCCTGGATCAATAGAGCCTGAAATGTGGAGGTTTTCAGCTTGAAACAGGCTGACGACGGCGCCTGAGAGCGCTGCGCAATGTCCCACTCTGTGGGAAGTCCTTAAAGCGACAGTATCATCACCTCAAAATCTCTCATCAGCCGTTAAAATTTTCACCGAAAACCAGCTTAATTTTTCGAACCGTGTCCACTTCGATGTGTCTCACAGGTTTAGAAAAAATTTTGATCAAACAAAGCGCCAGTCTCTCAGCAACTTCTCAGACAAAGGAATTCCGACGAGGGGTTGGACGACTCCTCCCACAAGGAGTGCTCACAGGCGAATGACGTCACCGACAGGCGTGGAAAAACTCACGCATGCGCACGAGGGTTCAAGCATGTCTGACGTAAAAACATATGAATGAAATCCATATAGTTTTTGAAAAAAATAAAAAAGACCTATACTTTATTGACAGCCCTCGTATAATGCAAAATGTACACCAAATAGGCTTTTCAGCATTGACTGATTGATCATTTATTTTGAGTTTTACAAAATAAGCATTTCTTTGACATCTACATTTACCCACATTGGGTTGAAAAGAACAGGAGATACAAACATACACGCATACATACCCATGCACTTAACCCGAAAAGGGGTGGGATGAAGACGAACTTATTTAATCCCACCCCCAAATACCCATACGTTATTACGACTACCGAGTGTGACCAATATTCCTTTTTTATTACTATGTAATTGATATCATATATTAGTGATGAGTATCTATAATAATAATAATAATAATGATGATAAAAACAATTCCCACCATAATAGACAGTAATAATGACAATAATTATTGTCAATCAAAAATTTTTTTTTTATTTTTTTTATTTCTATTATTACTATTACTACCATTTTTTTTTAATTGCTATTGATATTGCTGGTGTCATTCCTTAAGCCATTTTCATATGTCAATAAATTCCCCACATTTACTCAGAAAATGAATTTAAAAGGACTATTCTTGTGTGTGTCGATGGTAATTCTGTCTCAATATATATATATATATATATATATATATATATATATATATATATATATATATATATATATATCATACATGCGAACATACATACACAAAATACACACATACATCACCTATACACACATGTATACACATAATACATATACATATATACAATTATGCTACATTCATTTTATTTTATTAATTTAATTACCTTAACTTTTTTATTAATTTATCATTATCATTATTATTATTATTATTTTCTTCTTTTTTTTCCCCCTTCCCCTCCTTCCCCATTTGTCATGTGTGTGGTGCATTAAAAGATGCAAAGTATTTTGTAAACCTGCTGCCAGAGAGGGGTCGCCCCCTGACACAGGTCCACCCTTTGCTGAATGTCCTAGGCTCTGCATTAAAAGACAAGGTTTTGGAGTCTGCTGGCAGAAGGGGGAGACCTTTGAGCAACAGATCCCCACTTGCCGACCCTGATCTGGTGATAATGATGTAAGTGATGTAAGAGGGGGAAACAAGGAGGAAAGAAAAGGAAAAGTCTTTTTATGTATAAATAAACTTACATATGTACATATTTATATAAATGTAAACATAAACATACATATATGTATATATACATACATACACACCCACATATACATACATATTATACATACACATATATACATACACACATACACACACGCATACACATATATATACGCATACATATATACATACATACATATACATGTTTCCCCCTCTCTCTAAGTTATTACCATCATCACCATACTTCTATTTGACTAGCATTTCAACTACAGGATCATGATGTATAAAAATAATACTTTTGACCATGGTTACGACACCGGCAATAACAGGTATTATGCAAATATGTTAACATCTATTATATTAACAAACATATAGTAAGATTTTATTATCATTATTATCATTTTTTATAATATAGTTTACAATTATGGCTGTGATATATATATATAATTAAATTGATGTACAGGATAATTCCAGGTATTTTATGAAAGTTTGTGTGTCCTAGCGAGACCCCTTCTATTGCTGACAAGGCAAAAAAGCAAAGGTAAATTAACTAGAAATAAATTAAAAAGACGTGACGATCACACACCTCTCTCCTCATTCATGTATTTCAACAGAACCATTTCTTTGTATCTTTTTTTGAATTGATGGATGTTAGGACATCGCTTGAGCTGAGGTGCCAAACTATTCCACAGCTTAATGCCACACACGGACACACAGAAACTTTTGCTGGTAGTTCTCACTGCCTTGACTTTAAAGTTACCACATCCCCTCAAGTTATAGCTTCCTTCTCTCTGGGTGAAGAGACTCAGAATATTACTGGGTAATGAGTTTTTACTGGCTTTATATAATAATTGTGCAGTGTGAAAATTAACCAGATCTGGCATTTTCAACAATTTGGATTACAAAAATAGACTATTTGTGTGATCAAGATATCCTACCTTATAGATGATTCTTATTGCCCGCTTTTGGATTATACAGAGGGGATGTAGCAAACTTTTGTAATTGTTACCCCAGATTTCTATACAATATGTTAAGTAAGGAGAGATTAAAGAACAATACAATAAATATAATGCATTATGATCCAGAAAATATTTTGCTTTGTACATAATAGAGACATTCTTGGAAACTTTTTTATGTATGTGGCTGATATGAGACTTCCAGCTTAATTTACTATCGATGGTTATCCCTAAATATTTGACTTCTGACACTTTATCTATTTCGACACCGTCTATATTTATTGGTAAATTAGAATTGACATTATGATTTCCAAAAAACATGACTTTAGTCTTTTTTATATTTAGGGATAATTTATTAATATTCAACCAAGTTTTCAGCTTAATTAATTCACTATTTACCACATTAATAAGTTTGCTATAGTTATCACTGGAATAGAATATATTGGTATCATCTGCAAATAATAATAATTTTAATAATTGTGACACATTAAATATGTCATTTATATAAAGATTAAAAAAATGTGGACCCAGTATGGATCCCTGTGGGACCCCACAAGGGATGCCCAAACACCCAGATTTAAATGCACCCATCTGCACAAACTGATGTCTCTCTGTTAAATAGCTTTGAATCCAGTTCCAAGCCACTCCCCTGATACCATATCTTTCCAATTTATTGAGTAGAATTGGGTGATTAAGTGTCAAACGCTTTCTTTAAATCAATGAATATTCCAACTATATAGTTTTTACTAAGGTGTTTGTAATCTCTTCTATTGCTTCAATTATTGCAAGTGAAGTTGACCTACCAGACCTAAACCCATATTGACATTCGTTAATTATGTTATATTTTTCTATAAAGGATCCTAACCTGTTGTTAAAAAGCTTTTCTAAAATTTTGGAAAATTGTGGAAGTAGAGAGACCGGTCTGTAGTTTGTGAAGATATGTTTATTTCCATTTTTGTATAGTGGAATAACTTTTGCCATCTTCATTTTGATCGGGAATGTCCCAGTTTGAAATGACAAGTTACATATATGAGTCAGGGGTTTTGATATGCTTTTGATTATTGTTTTTACTAGCTTCATATCTATGTCATAACAGTCAGTTGATTTTTTATTTTTACATTTATTAACAATATTATTTCGGCTTCACTAACACTGGAGAGAAACATTGTGTTTGGATTGATTTTTATGAGTGATTCCTGCTCCTTGTTACAACCATCGGGAATTTTTGCTGCCAGGTCAGGTCCAATATTAACAAAGAAGTTATTAAAACCATTAACTATGTTATACATATTATAGATGTCCTTGTTCTTATCAATAAAATAATTTGGATAAGAATTACCTCTTACCTTATTTTTGATTATAGTGTTAAGAATTTCCCAGATTCTCTTGGTGTCATTTTTATTATTATTTAATAGATTGGTATAATATAATTTCTTGCTGGCTCTGATTATATTAGTTAGTTTGTTTTTGTCTATAATTTATATCTATGTTCAGATTCTTTTGTCCTTAGTCTAGCAAATTGTCTGTATAATGTATTCTTCTTTTTACAAGCATTTTGTAGACCTTTTGTTAACCATGGACTTTTGGCGACAGTACTGTTTTTGTTGACTTGGCGTATTGGACAATTTATCTCATATAATGAATTGAAAATGTCTAGAAATTTATTGAAGGCACAATCCACATCATTCTCCCTATACACAGTGCGCCAGTCCTGTTTTGTTAAGTCATTATTGAGGTGATCTATTGCTTTTTGGGTTCTTACTCGTTTAAATGCAGAGTATTGGGGTTTTACCTGAAAATTACAATTGGAGTCATACACAGTGAACACAGGAAGATGGTCAGTTATGTCACAAATCAATAAACCACTTATATTTTTAGTTTCTATGTCGTTTGTGAAGATGTTATCTATTAGAGTTGCACTATTCAATGTAATTCTGCTTGGCCTGGTGATAACTGGGTATAAGCTCATGCTGTACATTGTGTTTATAAATTCGTCAGTTGATGTGTGCCTATTGGGGTTTATTAAATCAATGTTATAATCTCCACATATAAATATTTTTTTGTTATTTATTGATGAAAACATTCTGTCCACCCAGTTTGTAAATGTAGCCATATTTGAGCCTGGCGCCCTATATAAACAACTTATAATAATGTTTTTCTTGTTTCCATTATAAATTTCTATTGATATACATTCTAACACATCTTTTATTGTTAACGTCATACTTTCTATTACCTTAAATTTAATATTTTTCCGCACATATATAGCAACACCTCCACCTCCTTTATTCACTCTGTTGATGTAGTTTAGATCATAACCATCCAACTCAAATTGTATTCCTTTTTGCGCATTGAACCACGTTTCTGAAATTGTTATTATACTAAAGGGTTTTGTAAACTGCTGAAGAAATTCTTTGATACTGTTAAAGTTTGTGTACATACTTCTGCTGTTAAAGTGGATAATTAATAATTTACCTTCTGTTTTAACTGTATTATTGTAATCCTATTCCGTATAGTAGTTGCAACATTAAATTCAAATGTCCACATTAATCTGCAATTCGGATCAAATCCAGATCAAACTTTGTCAGGCGATATTGAGTGCCAGTCTGTACCTCCCTTTCAAATATGAGAATGACTGGGGCATGTTTGATTAAAATATAATGTAAAATATACATTAAAATGGGTTTTCAATGTTAAATTTAAATGGCCACAAAATCTGTAATCTGGATCAGATCCAGATCAAACTTTATCAGTTGTCAAAGGACACCATCATACATAAAGTATGAAAGAAATTTGATGTTTTTTGACAAAGTTATCAATTTTTGAAAACTCATTCAATGTTATTGATAGGGATTTTTCCAATATTCTGAGATTTTTACTGAGTTTGCCCTTTGACCTATGACCTTGAAAATTGAATCAGTTCTTGCCTATCATGATATGAATCTTCAGTAAAAATTTCATAATGATGCATCAAAAAATTGTGGGCTCCAGCCTACTCCCAAACAAGCAATCAACAAACAAATGAACAGACAAACAAAAGCAGAGTTAATAAATTTATTTCTGGAGCTGTCTACATCAGTTCCTCATATTGTATAATGAACAAATCACGCTGATCTTATAAACCTAATATTCTTACCGTGTTTCATATATCTTCCTTGCAAATCCTAATCTTCTTGTTGTGTGGGCCGCTGAAGAGGAGGTACTGCTGGCCCACCACCACCAGAGGGCGCCCTGCCTGGAGTGCGGGCTCCAGGCACCAGAGGGCGCCGCCGCCCCACAGGAGCTGCCTCGGTAACAGCTGTCACCCATCACCTGAGACAGCTGACGGCAATTATCACTGGGGTATATCAGCAGGACGGCATCTCCACCTCATCGCCGAGATATCGTTCTACCTGGAAGGTAATAATCTCAGCTGACTGCTTGACAGTAACCTTTGTGATTTTTGTGAGTGATTGCAGACTTTTTTTCTCCAACGAGAGGTGGAGGTAGCTTCCCTGCCGTGCAGGTTGCTGGGTGCAAACGCGCCCACGTTTAATTGTGTTCTTGTTCCTCGCCAGCAGTACCAGGTCCGACACGCGGAGGCAGTGGCCACCTGGGAGTTCGGAACTTGGCGGCTCCAGTATTCCCGGGGTCCTGTGGCGGAGGAAACCGTGTGGTTCCGGTTCTACTTTGGAGAGGCGTCTCCTATCTTCGAGCCTGCCCACACGACACCTTTGTGAATTGAACTTTGTCCATTGTTGTAATTTGTTGTTTTTGTTGTGCACGTTCGCAACAGTAAAGTGTTGTTATTTGACCTATTCCATTGTCCGTTCATTTGCGCCCCCTGTTGTGGGTCCGTGTTCCTACACTTTCCCAACACTTCTGAAACTGACCTTATTGCTTCACAGTCAGTTATCCTGGGCCCATAAAATCAGTCGGTTTTGCAAACCTGCTTTATTTATAAAGTTGCTGCATTTTCCGCTGCAGTTACAGAAGCAGAACAGTGGTGTAGTAGTTGTTTGAGCTGGATATGGTAGTATTATTCATGCATAGTTAATGTGGTCTGGGAGCATGCGGGCAGTTATTGGCGCTGTCATTGTCGATATATCGATTCTGCAACTTCAAAGTAATGAACACGTTCACTTGGAGCTGTTGTTCAACCTGCTGCTGTGCGTTTCCATTAAAACTACTTTCACTTGAAGGAAACCACACCACAAGTATCTGAGTCGAGTGTTCGACATTTAGTGTCGAACCTACCTTGGACATTTATTCACCACTTTTCAAAAAGATTGGCCAAAGAGCAAAACATGAATGTAACTATATGGATAATATCGCATGACAAATGCTTATTGTGGGGAGAATTTCTATTGGGGACATTGATAACAATATGATATGCCACATCCCAACATTGATCATTGAATGTGTGAACTGAATGCTTGTACCACAGTACCCTGACTTGTTATAGGTCTGTGTTGCACTGGGTGCTTTTGAAATTCACAAGTATGATCAGAGTTAAAAGGTATTAAAGGTATTGACATGGTGATGTGCAGTAACTTCATTTTATGTCACGATCTCATTGACATACAGAATATGGAGCATTTGCCAGAAGACAACTCCAGATACAAAGACGTTGACTACTGGGATGAAAGATACAAAACAGAGCAGGGCTATGAATGGTTGGGCAGCTTCTCCAAATTCCAGCATCTTGTTGAAAAGCACATCAAGAAAGATGACTCCATTCTGGTTCTTGGTTAGTAATGCTTTATTTCAATTGAATTACTGTTGTTTTCTGTTTACCTTTGTTTCCTCCAAAGCAAACTATGGCACATTAGTAAAATGTCCAAAGCAAAAATGAATGTTACACAAGTAATTCATTAATTGTGTGACATTTGTGTAATTGTGTTAATATATTTTATGTATGCATTTACGGCTCAGTCTTTTGTGAGGACGCAACACCATATACCAGGAATGTTCTGCTACACTTAGTCCATAAACACTTGGACTTTGGTAGAGTTTGTTATTTTGAATGGTCAGTGGACTCAGTAATTATCTAAGGGCCCCATTCAGACTGGGGTTGGTAGTTCAGCTTGAGTCGGATTCTGATATATATATATATATTGTTTGTCTGATTCGAGGTGGATTTGGAGTGTTTTCTATTCCACTCAACCCAGCGCCTAGAGGTGGGATGAGTGGGATTCACCAAATGCTGAATGCAGATATGGCTGGAATCTGGCTGGCTCTGAGATCATGACGTCAAACGTCCTCACTGTGTGCATGCACCCAAAGTGTCTCTACTGTTGAGACCACAGATTTACTAGATAGAGTCGAGCTGTACAAAAGGCCTGTCCTGAGCGTATTGCAGCCCCGCCATCTTGAAAGGTTAAAGCGCTGCAGTGGTCTCGTGCTGTCAGTGTTAAATGCATGCTGCTGTAATCACTGTGGATTCTCTGGCTGACTTCTCCGTCGTTATTTACATTTAACATGTGAAAACTTGTGCTTAGGTCAATTCAGATATGTAGATTTGATTCCTGAAGTCAAATTTATCATAACTGTTGATGCTGTCTCCCTATAAGGCTGTGAATGGAGCGTAAAGTGGGGCTCATGTCAATAGAAAACTGTCATCATTCATCATGTCATCTGGCTGATTCCTCTTTTTTTTCTCTGTGCTTTGACCGCCAAAGATTAGAACAAAATCATCCTGTGCCGGACCGCATTCCCAGCCGACCGCGCCCATCGCCTGCCGAGGAAGGGTAACCACGTGGAGCGCGTGGGTGCCAGAGTCCCTGCCCACCCGAGCAGCGCTGCTGGCCAGCTCGAGGATCCCAGCGGCCAGACACACGAGCACAGCCGCCAGGTAAATGGGGGCTCTGGCACCCACATGTCCCGCACAGCTGCCCCCCCGCAGGTGGTGTACATGGCCGACTGGAAACTGCAATCCAGCATGGGAGGAGGGAGTCTTCACCTTGGCTCTGGCTTTACCACCTGTTTTCACTTCACTGTCAAAGCACAGAGGGGACAAAAAAGAGAAATCTTGCGCGGTGGCCAGGTGGGCTGGGACTCTGGCACCCATGCGCTCCACGTGGTTGCCATTCCTCAGCAGGCGGTGGGTGCGGTCAGCTGGGGGCTGTTCCAGCAGGAGATGATTTCGTTCTAATCCATCACTGTCAAAGCACAGCGAGAGATAGAAAAAAGGAGGAATCAGCCAGATGACATGACTTATGACATGAGTGTTGTGGGCTGGGGTGTTTGGCTGGCTTGGTTTTTGTTTTCTATTTCTCCCACCAGGTGGTATGCATTCAGGACTGAGTGGCTGAGCATTAGGACCTCACCCTGAACACCTGAGGCTTATCACGTGCAGGTCATCAGGACTCACAGCTGTGGTGTATTTTGTCATAATCAGAGATTGCTACATTTAAACCTTGAATGCACAGTGTGTGATTGCCAGAGACTCGACCTTGTGAGCAGACGTGTGAGATCGGCATCAGGAGAACAATCTCACCATCACGGACGCAGAGACCGCTCCAGGTTTGACGCCACAGTCTGTGAAGGAGGATTGGGTGAGGTCTCAAGCTCTTCAGCACACTTCCTGAGGTAATTTGGTTTTGGTGACTTTTATGAAGTAATGACAGTGGATTTGGTGTCCCTCACACCTTGTATTGAGCTGTCACGTTATGCTAATTGTCTAATCAGCTTCTGCTGCAGTGGAGATTTGAACTGAGTTGTTCTGTGCCTGCAGGGTGAGAAGCTGATGTATAGATTTAAGCCAGGAAGTGTTTGCTGATTGCGTGCACCTTTTGAGTTGTGTCTCTCTGTGTGGAGTTGGACTCACCTCATGTTTTCTTTCTTCACAGACTCGGTTTGTCGCGGCCACCTGGGGGGTGTCGGCGGGGTCCCTGGGTCCGAACTTCTGTGGCTCCGGACCGTTTGCGCTGTTGAGAGCGCGCCGTGTTTCCACCTCACCAGACCGCGGACTTTTTAGTTGTTTAGCACTGCACTCACTGTTATGTTTATTAAATTCTGTTATCCTTTGAACCGTGCTCTGCTTATTTTATGCTGGGTCCTTTCAAACGCTGGGTCGGTGCTCCGACCGCGTCCGAAACATAACAATGAGTTTTCTATTGACACTTTACACTCCATTCGCAGCCTTATAGGGAGAAAGGATCAGTAGTTATGATAAATCTGACTTCAGAAATCGAATTTACAGTAGTGTTCAGAATAATAGTAGTGCTATGTGACTAAAAAGATTAATCCAGGTTTGGAGTATATTTCTTATTGTTACATGGGAAACAAGGTACCAGTAGTTTCAGTAGATTCCCTCAAATCCAACAAGACCAAGCGTTCATGATATGCACACTCTTAAGGCTATGAAATTGAGCTATTAGTAAAAAAAGTAGAAAAGGGGGTGTTCACAATAATAGTAGTGTGGCATTCAGTCAGTGAGTTTGTCAATTTTGTGGAACAAACAGGTGTGAATCCGGTGTCCCCTATTTAAGGATGAAGCCAGCACCTGTTGAACATGCTTTTCTCTTTGAAAGCCTGAGGAAAATGGGACGTTCAAGACATTGTTCAGACGAACAGCGTAGTTTGATTAAAAAGTTGATTGAAGAGGGGAAAACTTATACACAGGTGCAAATAATTATAGGCTGTTCATCTACAGTGATCTCCAATGCTTTAAAATGGGCAAAAAACAAACAAACCCAGAGACGCATGGAAGAAAATGGAAAACAACCATCAAAATGGATAGAAGAATAACCAGAATGGCAAAGGCTCAGCCATTGATCAGCTCCAGGATGATCAAAGACAGTCTGGAGTTACCTGTAAGTGCTGTGACAGAAGACGCCTGTGTGAAGCTAATTTATTTGCAAGAATCCCCCGCAAAGTCCCTCTGTTAAATAAAAGATGTGTAGAAGAGGTTACAGTTTGCCAAAGAACACATCAACTGGCCTAAAGAGAAATGGAGGAATATTTTTTGGACTGATGAGAGTAAAATTGTTCTTTTTGGGTCCAAGGGCCGCAGACAGTTTGTGAGACGACCCCTAAATTCAAGCCACAGTTCACAGTGAAGACAGTGAAGCATGGTGGTGCAAGCATCATGATATGGGCATGTTTCTCCTACTATGGTGTTGGGCCTATATATCGCATACCAGGTATCATGGACCAGTTTGGATATGTCAAAATACTTGAAGAGGTCATGTTGCCTTATGCTGAAGAGGACATGCCCTTGAAATGGGTGTTTCAACAAGACAATGACCCCAAGCACACTAGTAAAGGAGCAAAATCTTGGTTCCAAACCAACAAAATTAATGCTTCGCAGATGTGAAGAAATCATGAAAAACTGTGGTTATACAACTAAATACTAGTTTAGTGATTCACAGGATTGCTAAAAAAGCAGTTTGAACATAATAGTTTTGAATTTGTAGCGTCAACAGCAGATGCTACTATTATTGTGAACACCCCCTTTTCTACTTTTTTTTTTACTAATAGCCCAATTTCATAGCCTTAAGAGTGTGCATATCATGAATGCTTGGTCTTGCTGGATTTGTGAGAATCTACTGAATGTACTGGTACCTTGTTTCCCATGTAACAATAAGAAATATACTCAAAACCTGGATTAATCTTTTGAGTCACATAGCACTACTATTATTCTCAACACTACTGTACATATCTGAATTGACCAAAGCACAAGTTTTCATGTGTTAAATGTAAATAACGGCAGAGAAGTCGGCCAGAGAATCGACAGTGATTACAAGAGCAGAGCATGCATTTTCCACTGACAGCGCGAGACCGCTGTAGCGCTACAACCTTTCAAAATGATCGGCTCAGCGCTCCAGGTCATGTGACCAAAATACCTGTCTATTATGGGATGTCTATGGCTGAGACACTCAATGTAAATGTAGCTGCAACAATGAGAACAGCAAACAGCCTTCTTTCTCTGCGGTGTCTTCTTGCCAAATAAATATGCCGGGTGTGTTCTCTTCCATGTGTCACACACATACCCGTGCTACCACATCTGTATCCAATGACACAGATCGTTGCTCTCACATCGAGATCCAGGAAATTCCTACTGAATTCTTTGCAGTTTCACCAAAGAATTTGACTTTTCACTGGATTATGTTTGGACGTGTGTAGGATGAGCCAGATTTGAAAAACGGGTCTGAACGCTGTCCAGCTACAAATCAATCCGGATTGAATCTTGAACCTAATTGCCAACCCCAGTCTGAACAGGCCTAATATAACTGAAATCTTTTAATGATAAGGATTTATATTTAATAGGTATCAATACTGCACCTTCACGTGATCTCTACATAAACTCTAGTCATATTTTCTAAATTGTACAATTTTCCTTGGTCTCATAACATGTTCTTGTGATTTTTATTATGAAGTGCATTTCTGGAGATATTATTAAATTTCTACAGGTCCCTTTACCATGTGCTACATTTACCTTGAATGTAGCTCAGATCCACTGTCGACACTACACCTCGTCTATCAAGTTGTCGTCTCATACAGCAGTCAATACGGGGGCAGGAAGTCTGCGCTGACTTATGCGAAGCCCCCTCCTCTTCCTGAACAATGGATTAATCTGACTCTTGAAGTCATTTAGTAATGTGGCACATACAGTAGTGTTCAGAATAATAGTAGTGCTTTGTGACTAAAAAGATTAATCCAGGTTTTGAGTATATTTCTTATTGGTACATGGGAAACAAGGTACCAGTAGATTCAGTAGATTCTCACAAATCCAACAAGACCAAGCATTCATGACATGCACACTCTTAAGGCTATGAAATTGGGCTATTATTAAAACAAAAAAAAAAAAAGCCTGAGGAAAATGGGACGTTCAAGACATTGTTCAGAAGAACAGCGTAGTTTGATTAAAAAGTTGATTGGAGAGGGGAAAACATATGCAGGTGTGAAAAATTATAGGCTGTTCACCTACAATGATCTCCAATGCTTTAAAATGGACAAAAAAAAAAAAAAAAAAAAACGAGACGCGTGGAAGAAAATGGAAAACAACCATTAAAATGGATAGAAGAATAACCAGAATGGCAAAGGCTCACCCATTGATCAGCTCCAGGATGATCAAAGACAGTCTGGAGTTACCTGTAAGTGTTGTGACAGTTAGAAGACACTTGTGTGAAGCTAATTTATTTGCAAGAATCCCCCGCAAAGGCCCTCTGTTAAATAAAAGACGTGCAGAAGAGGTTACAATTTGCCAAAGAACACATCAACTGGCCTAAAGAGAAATGGAGGAATATTTTGTGGACTGATGAGAGTAAAATTGTTCTTTTTGGGTCTATGGGCTGCAGACAGTTTGTGAGACGACCCCCAAACTCTGAATTCAAGCCACAGTTCACAGTGAAGACAGTGAAGCATGGTGGTGCAAGCATCATGATATGGGCATGTTTCTCCTACTATGGTGTTGGGCCTATATATCGCATACCAGGTATCATGGACCAGTTTGGATATGTCAAAATACTTGAAGAGGTCATGTTGCCTTATGCTGAAGAGGACATGCCCTTGAAATGGGTGTTTCAACAAGACAATGACCCCAAGCACACTAGTAAAGGAGCAAAATCTTGGTTCCAAACCAACAAAATTAATGCTTCGCAGATGTGAAGAAATCATGAAAAACTGTGGTTATACAACTAAATACTAGTTTAGTGATTCACAGGATTGCTAAAAAAGCAGTTTGAACATAATAGTTTTGAATTTGTAGCGTCAACAGCAGATGCTACTATTATTGTGAACACCCCCTTTTCTACTTTTTTTTTACTAATAGCCCAATTTCATAGCCTTAAGAGTGTGCATATCATGAATGCTTGGTCTTGCTGGATTTGTGAGAATCTACTGAATCTACTGGTACCTTGTTTCCCATGTAACAATAAGAAATATACTCAAAACCTGGATTAATCTTTTGAGTCACATAGCACTACTATTATTCTCAACACTACTGTACATATCTGAATTGACCAAAGCACAAGTTTTCATGTGTTAAATGTAAATAACGGCAGAGAAGTCGGCCAGAGAATCGACAGTGATTACAAGAGCAGAGCATGCATTTTCCACTGACAGCGCGAGACCGCTGTAGCGCTACAACCTTTCAAAATGATTGGCTCAGCGCTCCAGGTCATGTGACCAAAATACCTGTCTATTATGGGATGTCTATGGCTGAGACACTCAATGTAAATGTAGCTGCAACAGTGAGAACAGCAAACAGCCTTCTTTCTCTGCGGTGTCTTCTTGCCAAATAAATATGCCGGGTGTGTTCTCGTCCATGTGTCACACACATACCCGTGCTAACACATCTATATCCAGTGACACAGATCGTTGCTCTCACATCGAGATCCAGGAAATTCCTACTGAATTCTTTGCAGTTTCACCAAAGAATTTGACTTTTCACTGGATTATGTTTGGACATGTGTGTAGGATGAGCCAGATTTGAAAAACGGGTCTGAACGTTGTCCAGCTACAAATCAATCCGGATTGAATCTTGAACCTAATTGCCAACCCCAGTCTGAACAGGCCTAATATAACTGAAATCTTTTAATGATAAGGATTTATATTTAATAGGTATCAATACTGCACCTTCACGTGATCTCTAAATAAACTCTAGTCATATTTTCTAAACTGTACAATTTTCCTTGGTCTCATAACATGTTCTTGTGATTTTTATTATGAAGTGCATTTCTGGAGATGTTATTAAATTTCTACAGGTCCCTTTACCATGTGCTACATTTACCTTGAATTTAGCTCAAATCCACTGTCGACACTACACCTCGTCTATCAAGTTGTCGTCTCGTACAGCAGTCAATACAGGGGCAGGAAGTCTGCGCTGACTTATGCGAAGCCCCCTCCTCTTCCTGAACAATGGATTAATCTGACTCTTGAAGTCATTTAGTAATGTGGCACATACAGTAGTGTTCAGAATAATAGTAGTGCTTTGTGACTAAAAAGATTAATCCAGGTTTTGAGTATATTTCTTATTGGTACATGGGAAACAAGGTACCAGTAGATTCAGTAGATTCTCACAAATCCAACAAGACCAAGCATTCATGATATGCACACTCTTAAGGCTATGAAATTGGGCTATTATTAAAACAAAAAAAAAAGCCTGAGGAAAATGGGACGTTCAAGACATTGTTCAGAAGAACAGCGTAGTTTGATTAAAAAGTTGATTGGAGAGGGGAAAACATATGCAGGTGTGAAAAATTATAGGCTGTTCATCTACAATGATCTCCAATGCTTTAAAATGGACAAAAAAAAAAAAAAAAAAAAAGACGCGTGGAAGAAAATGGAAAACAACCATTAAAATGGATAGAAGAATAACCAGAATGGCAAAGGCTCACCCATTGATCAGCTCCAGGATGATCAAAGACAGTCTGGAGTTACCTGTAAGTGTTGTGACAGTTAGAAGACGCTTGTGTGAAGCTAATTTATTTGCAAGAATCCCCCGCAAAGGCCCTCTGTTAAATAAAAGACGTGCAGAAGAGGTTACAATTTGCCAAAGAACACATCAACTGGCCTAAAGAGAAATGGAGGAATATTTTGTGGACTGATGAGAGTAAAATTGTTCTTTTTGGGTCTATGGGCTGCAGACAGTTTGTGAGACGACCCCCAAACTCTGAATTCAAGCCACAGTTCACAGTGAAGACAGTGAAGCATGGTGGTGCAAGCATCATGATATGGGCATGTTTCTCCTACTATGGTGTTGGGCCTATATATCGCATACCAGGTATCATGGACCAGTTTGGATATGTCAAAATACTTGAAGAGGTCATGTTGCCTTATGCTGAAGAGGACATGCCCTTGAAATGGGTGTTTCGACAAGACAATGACCCCAAGCACACTAGTAAAGGAGCAAAATCTTGGTTCCAAACCAACAAAATTAATGCTTCGCAGATGTGAAGAAATCATGAAAAACTGTGGTTATACAACTAAATACTAGTTTAGTGATTCACAGGATTGCTAAAAAAGCAGTTTGAACATAATAGTTTTGAATTTGTAGCGTCAACAGCAGATGCTACTATTATTGTGAACACCCCCTTTTCTACTTTTTTTTACTAATAGCCCAATTTCATAGCCTTAAGAGTGTGCATATCATGAATGCTTGGTCTTGCTGGATTTGTGAGAATCTACTGAATCTACTGGTACCTTGTTTCCCATGTAACAATAAGAAATATACTCAAAACCTGGATTAATCTTTTGAGTCACATAGCACTACTATTATTCTCAACACTACTGTACATATCTGAATTGACCAAAGCACAAGTTTTCATGTGTTAAATGTAAATAACGGCAGAGAAGTCGGCCAGAGAATCGACAGTGATTACAAGAGCAGAGCATGCATTTTCCACTGACAGCGCGAGACCGCTGTAGCGCTACAACCTTTCAAAATGATCGGCTCAGTGCTCCAGGTCATGTGACCAAAATACCTGTCTATTATGGGATGTCTATGGCTGAGACACTCAATGTAAATGTAGCTGCAACAGTGAGAACAGCAAACAGCCTTCTTTCTCTGCGGTGTCTTCTTGCCAAATAAATATGCCGGGTGTGTTCTCGTCCATGTGTCACACACATACCCGTGCTACCACATCTATATCCAATGACACAGATCATTGCTCTCACATCGAGATCCAGGAAATTCCTACTGAATTCTTTGCAGTTTCACCAAAGAATTTGACTTTTCACTGGATTATGTTTGGACATGTGTGTAGGATGAGCCAGATTTGAAAAACGGGTCTGAACGTTGTCCAGCTACAAATCAATCCGGATTGAATCTTGAACCTAATTGCCAACCCCAGTCTGAACAGGCCTAATATAACTGAAATCTTTTAATGATAAGGATTTATATTTAATAGGTATCAATACTGCACCTTCACGTGATCTCTAAATAAACTCTAGTCATATTTTCTAAACTGTACAATTTTCCTTGGTCTCATAACATGTTCTTGTGATTTTTATTATGAAGTGCATTTCTGGAGATGTTATTAAATTTCTACAGGTCCCTTTACCATGTGCTACATTTACCTTGAATTTAGCTCAAATCCACTGTCGACACTACACCTCGTCTATCAAGTTGTCGTCTCGTACAGCAGTCAATACGGGGGCAGGAAGTCTGCGCTGACTTATGCGAAGCCCCCTCCTCTTCCTGAACAATGGATTAATCTGACTCTTGAAGTCATTTAGTAATGTGGCACATACAGCAGTGTTCAGAATAATAGTAGTGCTTTGTGACTAAAAAGATTAATCCAGGTTTTGAGTATATTTCTTATTGGTACATGGGAAACAAGGTACCAGTAGATTCAGTAGATTCTCACAAATCCAACAAGACCAAGCATTCATGATATGCACACTCTTAAGGCTATGAAATTGGGCTATTATTAAAACAAAAAAAAAAGCCTGAGGAAAATGGGACGTTCAAGACATTGTTCAGAAGAACAGCGTAGTTTGATTAAAAAGTTGATTGGAGAGGGGAAAACATATGCAGGTGTGAAAAATTATAGGCTGTTCATCTACAATGATCTCCAATGCTTTAAAATGGACAAAAAAAAAAAAAAAAACGAGACGCGTGGAAGAAAATGGAAAACAACCATTAAAATGGATAGAAGAATAACCACAATGGCAAAGGCTCACCCATTGATCAGCTCCAGGATGATCAAAGACAGTCTGGAGTTACCTGTAAGTGTTGTGACAGTTAGAAGACGCTTGTGTGAAGCTAATTTATTTGCAAGAATCCCCCGCAAAGGCCCTCTGTTAAATAAAAGACGTGCAGAAGAGGTTACAATTTGCCAAAGAACACATCAACTGGCCTAAAGAGAAATGGAGGAATATTTTGTGGACTGATGAGAGTAAAATTGTTCTTTTTGGGTCTATGGGCCGCAGACAGTTTGTGAGACGACCCCCAAACTCTGAATTCAAGCCACAGTTCACAGTGAAGACAGTGAAGCATGGTGGTGCAAGCATCATGATATAGGCATGTTTCTCCTACTATGGTGTTGGGCCTATATATCGCATACCAGGTATCATGGATCAGTTTGGATATGTCAAAATACTTGAAGAGGTCATGTTGCCTTATGCTGAAGAGGACATGCCCTTGAAATGGATGTTTCAACAAGACAATGACCCCAAGCACAGTAGTAAACAAGCAAAATCTTGGTTCCAAGCCAACAAAATTAATGCCTCGCAGATGTGAAGAAAACATGAAAAACTGTGGTTATACAACTAAATACTAGTTTAGTGATTCACAGGATTGCTAAAAAAGCAATTTGAACATAATAGTTTTGAGTTTGTAGTGTCAACAGCAGATGCTACTATTATTGTGAACATCCCCTTTTCTACTTTTTTAAATAATAGCCCAATTTCATAGCCTTAAGAGTGTGCATATAATGAATGCTTGGTGTTGTTGGATTTGTGAGAATCTACTGAATCTACTGGTACCCTGTTTCCCATGTAACAATAAGAAATATGCTCAAAACCTGGATTAATCTTTTTAGTCACATAGCACTGCTATTATTCTGAACACTACTGTATGGCTCTGTCTGGTAAACTGTTCCACTCTTCTACAATGCGTTGTGTGAAGAAGTACTTTCTGAGAAGGAGCTGCTGCAATCAACCTGACCAGATGCAGGATTGATATACTTTTAGGGGAAAAAATTCCCCTTGCTGGCCATATTTCTTCAGACGTTATAACACTTAGGTGCCAATGATTGCAAATTAGGTTTTGAGGGTTATTTTATTGCCGTTTTCTCAGTCTGGTGCATTTTTAACTGCCAGACTCTCATATATTCCTTCCAAAACAAATTTTTCTCAAAAGAGCATTTCTCACAAATACGTTGATCCTAAAGGGGAGTAGAGTACGCAGCAGTTTCATTTAGTAACAATTTATTAAGATGATTAAGGTTGTTTAGAAAGTGAGCTTTTCCTTTAAGGTGACTTTAGTCTCTGCTGGCCCTTCATTTGTTATGGCTTCAGTTTTATCTTCAGCAAAGGACATCCACACCCTGTCGGATTCAGGTCAGATGACTGACTTGGTAATTGCAGAACTTTTGCACTTCATTGCTTGAAAACTTATTTTGCTTTGGGTTGTTGCTCATTTGCACTGTGAGTGTGTTTTGAATGATTTCCCCCAGCAGTATTATAGTGTTTGATACCAAGCCAGAAATTTTTTGTAACTGCAATGGAAAATAACGCAGATGAAATAACGAAGAATAGTACCAAGCATCCATTCATTTGGAAATCAGTAATCATTTTTGTCATGATGTAGGCCAGATCTGGGCTTTGATTCAGTTTTCCCTTTTTCTTTTTCCCTTCACGTGCCCCAGCCTTAATTTATTAGTTATTTTATTTTCATCATGTGTTTAGCCTCTGTTCTGTTTTGCTTTGCCTCTTTGTTTCTTTGTTGCTTTTCACACTTCAGCTATTGTTCAGTTCCGTTCTAGTTTTCTTCAGCCAGTTTGTGTTTTCATTATTGATCATTAGTTTATCACTTGCTATTTTGGTCCTCTCGTTTACTATCTATTATGCTTTAATGTGGGGTTTTCTTTTCTGTTATCTTGCAGTCACTGTTTATCTTATAGTTTGTTTAACCACTTTGTTTTCTTCATCAGTTCCTGTTTAGTTTAGCTTTAGTATTTATTTACCATTTATTCTCTGATTAGTTCTCATGTTCATGCCCGGTTTATTGTTATATTTTATTCTGTCCTCGGTTTCTGTTTACCTCGGTTCATAGTTCCCAGTTTTCCTTACGCATATCTGATTATGTTCTAACTCCACATAACTGCACCTGCCTCGTGTCTCTGTCTCTCACTTTTTCTGTCTGCTTTGGGTTTCCATTCACTCACACTCTTTGCACCTGCCCACACATCTTTGTATCTTACATCACACCACTTTGTGCACTCCCTTCCTCACTATCTTTCCCTAGTATAATTTTGTCCCCCAGCTACGCCCCTTTCTATATTGTTCCTCACGTGCACCTTGTTAACTCATGTCTTATTTAAACACCTCCCAGCCACTACTCCCCTGCCAGTTTGTCATCGTTAGTACACATTCCACATTCTGTCTACAGTCCTATTTGTGCTTAGCCATGTACTGTATCTTGCTCTGTTTTCCTTTCACCTCATCCCTGATGTCAGTGTTTGCTCGTGCCTCTGAACCCTGCTTGAATATGACTGCGATTTTGCCTGACTGTTGGGGAAAGTGTAGGGACACGGACCCACAACAGGGGGCGCAAATGAACGGTCAATAGATGAGCCAAAAGATAACAATTTAATGTTGTGAATGTGCACAACAATTATACAGACAATCACAGAATCTGATAGCAGTCAATACACAAAGGTGACGTGTGGGCAGGCTCGAGGATAGAAGACGTCTGTCCTGAGAAGAGCCGGAACCACACGATTTCCACCGCCACAGAACCTGGTGAATACTGGAGCCGCCAAGTCCCGAATTCCCAGGTGATCACCGTCCCCGACTGTCGGATCTGGTACTGCTGGCGAGGAGCACAAACAGTGAGATGTGGGTGTGTGCCCACCCAGTAACAAAAACAGTCAGAAGGTGGAAAGTCACCTCCACCTCTAATCACACACTCATGCAGCTCCTGTTAAACCACTTATCTGGTTTGGGTGTGAAGCGAAGCCGTCGCTGTTCACACCAAACGCCAATCCAGCAGATAAGGCACACCACAGGAAAACGGCTGCAAAAGAGTTCAGACTATTATTTAGTTTTAAGTCAGCAGAGAAATTACCTTCACAGGTAGATGATATCTCGGCAGCGAGGTGGAGATGACGTCCGGCTTTTATGGAGTGGATTGATGAAGTGGAGATGGGTGACAGCTGTCATGAGTTGATGAGTGACAGCTGTCAACCCCGGCTGTGTCCGTGGCGGCAGCGCCCTCTCGTGCCTGAAGCCCGCACTTCAGGCAGGGCGCCCTCTGGTGGTGGGCCAGCAGTACCTCCTCTTCTGGCGGCCCACACAACAGGACCCCCCCCCCCCTCAACGGGCGCCTCCTGGCGCCCGACCAGGCTTGTTCGGGTGACGGTGGTAGAAGTCGGCCAGGAGGGCCGGGTTCAGGATGAAGCTCCTCTTCACCCAGGAGTGTTCCTCTGGTCCATACCCCTCCCAGTCCACCAAATACTGAAACCCCCGGCCCTTACGACGGACGTCCAGGAGCCTGCGCACTGTCCATGCAGGCTCCCCATCGATGATCAGGGCAGGAGGCGGCGCCGGTCCAGGAGTGCAGAGGGTGGAGGTGTGGTATGGCTTGACATGTGAGACATGAAAGACCGGGTGGATCCGCAGTGAAGCTGGTAGCTTCAGCTTCACTGCGGCCGGACTGAGGACTTTGAGGATCTGGAATGGTCCAATGTAACGTTCCTTCAGCTTAGGGGAGTCCATTTGTAAGGGGATGTCCTTCGTTGATAGCCATACCTCCTGCCCAGGCTGGTAAGCAGGGGCCGGGAACGCCGGCGGTCTGCATGGGCCTTAGCCCTCGTCCGGGCCTTCAACAAGGCAAAGCGGGCGGTGCGCCACACCCGTCGGCATCTTCGCAGGTGGGCCTGGACCGAGGGCACACCGACCTCTCCCTCCACCATGGGGAACAGTGGGGGCTGATACCCCAGACACACTTCGAACGGGGAGAGGCCGGTGGCAGAGGACACCTGGCTGTTATGGGCGTACTCGATCCAGGCCAGATGGTCACTCCAGGCCAACGGGTGCGCGGAGGTGACGCAGCGGAGAGCCTGTTCAAGTTCTTGGTTGGCCCGCTCTGCCTGTCCGTTCGTCTGAGGATGATACCCGGACGAGAGGCTCACGCTGGCCCCCAGTTCCCTGCAAAAACTCCTCCACACCTGGGAGGAGAACTGAGGACCATGGTCCGAGACGATGTCCGCTGGTATCCCATGCAGACGCACGACGTGGCGGACCAGGAGGTCTGCTGTCTCCTGGGCCGTTGGGAGCTTCGGGAGGGCCACGAAGTGGGCCGCCTTGGAGAATCGGTCCACTATCGTGAAGATGGTCGTCATGCTCTGGGACGGTGGGAGACCCGTGACAAAGTCCAGGCCAATGTGGGACCAGGGGCGACGAGGCACCGGTAGAGGCTGCAGAAGTCCTTGTGTTTTTGTGTGGTCTGCCTTGCCCCTGGCACAGGTGGTACAGGCCTGGACATACTCCCGGACGTCGGCCTCCATAGACGCCCACCAGAAGCGCTGCCGGACAACCGCCACAGTCCTTCGCACCCCCGGATGACAGGAGAGCTTGGAACCATGACAGAAGTCCAAGACTGCAGCTCTGGCCTCTGGTGGGACGTATAAACGGTTCTTCGGACCGGTTCCTGGGTCCGGGCTCCGTGCCAGGGCCTCCCGGACGGTCTTCTCCATGTCCCAGGTGAGGGTGGCCATGATAGTGGACTCAAGAATGATGGACTCCGGTGGATCCGACAGCTCCGTCTTGACTTCATCTTCATGTACCCGGGACAAGGCATCCGATCTCTGGTTCTTGGTCCCTGGGCGATAGGTGATCCGTAAGTCAAAACGCCCGAAGAACAGTGACCAGCGGGTTTGCCTGGGGTTCAGCCGCTTGGCGGTCCTGATATACTCCAGGTTCCGATGGTCAGTGAAAACCGTGAACGGCACAGACGCTCCCTCCAACAGGTGTCTCCACTCCTCAAGAGCCTCTTTCACCGCAAGGAGTTCTCGATTGCCGACGTCATAGTTCCGTTCAGCTGGGGTCGACCTGCGAGAAAAGTAGGCATACGGGTGAAGAACCTTATGGGTCTCTCCGCTCTGGGATAGCACGGCTCCTATCCCTGAGTCAGAGGCGTCCACTTCAACCACAAACTGGCGGCTAGGGTCGGGCTGCACCAGAACTGGTGCAGACGAGAACCGGCGTTTCAACTCCTTGAACGCGGCTTCGCACCGATCCGACCAGGTGAAGGGGACTTTTGGAGAGGTCAGGGCTGTCAGGGGGCTAACTACCTGACTGTAGCCCTTAATGACCTCCTGTAGAAATTTGCAAAGCCGAGGAACTGTTGCAGCTTCCTACGGCTTGTTGGTTGGGGCCAATCTCTCACCGCCGCAACCTTGGCTGGATCAGGGGCGACGGAGTTGGAGGAGATGATAAACCCCAGGAAGGACAAAGAGGTGCGGTGAAACTCACACTTCTCGCCCTTCACAAACAGCCGGTTCTCCAACAACCGCTGTAGGACCTGACATACATGCTGGACATGAGTCTCAGGGTCCAGAGAAAAGATGAGTATGTTGTCTAGATATACGAAGACAAACCAATGCAGGAAGTCCCGCAAGACGTCATTAACCAATGCTTGGAACGTCGCGGGGGCGTTTGTGAGGCCGAACGGCATGACCAGGTACTCAAAATGACCTAATGGGGTATTAAATGCCGTCTTCCATTCGTCTCCCTTCCGGATCCGAACCAGGTGGTACGCATTCCTAAGGTCCAGTTTGGTGAAAATTTGGGCTCCATGCAGGGGCGTGAACACTGAATCCAACTGGGGTAAAGGGTATCGATTACGAACCGTTATGTCGTTCAGCCCCCTGTAATCAATGCATGGACGGAGTCCGCCATCTTTCTTACCACAAAAAAGAAACCTGCACCCATCGGGGAGGTGGAATTCCGGATCAACCCGGCAGCTAATGAGTCCCGGATGGAGGTCTCCATTGATTCGCGCTCAGGACGTGAGAGATTGTACAGCCTGCTGGACGGGAACTCAACGCCCGGGACCAAATCAATGGCACAATCGTACGGACGGTGCGGGGGAAGGGTGAACGCCAGATCCTTGCTGAAGACGTCAGCAAGATCGTGGTACTCAACTGGCACCGCCGTCAGATTGGGAAAGACTTTAACCTCCTCATTAGCATTTACACCGGGAGGAACCGAGGATCCTAAACAATTCCTGTGGCAGTTTTCGCTCCACTGAGCCACAACCCCAGACGGCCAATCAATCTGGGGATTGTGTTTAATCATCCATGGGAAGCCCAAAATCACGCGGGAGGTAGAAGGAGTAACAAAAAACTCAATCTCCTCCCGGTGATTCCCAGACACTACCAGGGTTACAGGTAGTGTCTTGTGTGTGATTAAAGGGAGAATAGTGCCATCTAGTGCTCGCACCTTCACTGGCGAAGAAAGCGCCACCAGAGGGAGCCCTACCTCCCTTGCCCATCTGCTATCCAGCAGATTCCCTTCTGACCCCGTGTCCACCAGTGCTGGGGCTTGAAGGGTTAAATCCCCGCTCAGGATTGTAACTGGGAGTCGTGTTGAAAGATGTGTATGACCCACGTGAATGTTTTGACCCCCCCTCAGCCCAGTCTCTAAGGGCGGGCGTTTGTGTTTTGACCGTTTGAGGCAGTCTTTCTGCTGATGCTCACTCGAGCCGCAGACAAAGCACTCCCCGCGGACCAGCCTCCTCTGTCTGAATGTGGCCCTGCTCGTGTCCCTAGCATCGTCAGCGGGGGAGCTGTAGCCACACGGAGTGCTGTGGCTGTGGAGCGTGGGGAAGACGGCTCCCTTTCGGACCCGGGAGGAAGAGAGACGGCTTGTGCCTGACCATGCCCTTCGCCTCGCTCCCGTCGGCGTTCTTCTAACCGATTGTCCAATTGTATAACCAAATCGATAAGCTCAACCAAATCCCGCGGTGATGCGGAAGTCGACTGCATATTCGGCTGCGCTCCGGCGCCCCTGTCTCATTGACAGCAGCATGGTAGACGCGGTTTCGCCTCTGTTAGGGTGATCAAAAACAGTTCTGAGCTCCCTCACAAACCCAGTATAAGAGGCAAGGAGCCGTGAACTTTGTTCCCAAAGCGCTGCAGCCCAAGCGCGTGCCTTACCTCCAAGCAAATTAATCACGTAAGCCACCTTGCTGGCATCAGACGCGTACATCATGGGATGCTGTGCAAAGACGAGCGAACACTGCATAAGAAAGTCCGCCCACGTCTCCACACAACCTCTGTACGGCTCTGGGGGGCTTATGTATGCTTCAGGGGATGGTGGGGGGGGGGTCGTTGAATGACCAGTGGAATGTCTGTATTCGGCACCGGGTCGGCAGGAGGAGGAGCTGCAGCAGCGCCCTGAGCGCGCGCTTCCACCTGCGCGGTGAGAGCCTCCATCCTGCGATTAAGGATGATGTTTTGCTCGGTCATCAGGTCCATCCGAGCGGTAAAGGCGGTGAGGATGTGCTGCAACTCACCAATCACGCCTCCAACCGACGCCTGTGCACCCTGCTCTTCCATCCTCACCGCCTTTACCGCTCGGCTGGATTTGATGACCGAGCAAAACGTCATCCTTAATCGCAGGATGGAGGCTCTCACCGCACAGGTGGAAGCGTGCGATCAGAGCGCTGCTGCGGCTCCTCCTCCTGCCGACCCGGTGCCGGATATAAACGTTCCACTGGTCGTTCAACGAACCCCCCCACCATCCCCTGAAGCATACATAAGTCCCCCAGAGCCGTACGAGGGTTGTGTGGAGATGTGCGCGGACTTTCTGATGCAGTGTTCGCTCATCTTTGCACAACGACCCATGATGTACGCGTCTGACGCCAGCAGGGTGGCTTATGTAATTAACTTGCTTCGTGGTGAGGCACGCGCTTGGGCTACAGCGCTTTGGGAGCAAAACTCATGGCTCCTTACCACTTATACTGGGTTTGTGAGGGAGTTCAGAACAGTGTTTGATCACCCTAACAGAGGAGAGACTGCTTCAACAGTGCTGCTGTCAATGCGACAGGGGCGCCGGAGCGCAGCCGAATATGCAGTCGACTTCCGCATCGCGGCTGCGAGGTCCGGCTGGAATAACGTTGCGCTCCGCGCCGCCTTCATAAACGGACTGTCGCCTGTCCTGAAGGAGAACCTGGTAGCTTAGGAAGAACCGCGGGATTTAGGTGGGCTTATCGACCTCGTTATACGGTTAGACAATCGGTTGGAGGAACGCCGTCGGGAGCGAGACGAAGGACGTAGCCGGGCACGCGCCGTCCCTCTCCCTTCCGGGTTCGAAAAGGTTCCGCCCTCCCCACGCTCCACAGCCTCAACGCTCCATGTGGCTACAGCTCCCCCTGCTGACGAAGCTATGGACACGAGCAGGGCCACATTTAGACCACCTATCAGACAGCGGAGGCTGGCCCGCGGGGAGTGTTTTATCTGCGATTCAAATGAGCACATGCAGAGAGACTGCCCCAAGCGGTTAAACACCAACGCCCGCCCCTAGAAACTGGGCTAAGGGTGGGCCAAGACATTCACGTGGGACATACACATATTTCCACATGACTCCCAGTTACAATCCTAAGCGGGGATTTAACCCTTCAAGCCCCAGCACTGGTGGACACGGGGTCAGAAGGGAATCTGCTGGACAGCAGATGGGCAAGGGAGGTAGGGCTCCCTCTGGTGGCGCTCCCTTCGCCATTGTAGGTGCGGGCACTAGATGGCACCCTTCTCCCTTTAATCACACACAAGACACAACCAGTAACTCTGGTGGTGTCTGGAAATCATCAGGAGGAGATCGAGTTTTTTGTGACTCCTTCTACCTCCCGCGTGATTTTGGGCTTCCCGTGGATGTTGAAACACAATCCCCGGATTGATTGGCCGTCTTGGGTGGTGGTTCAGTGGAGCGAAACCTGCCATCGGGTGTGTTTAGGATCCTCGGTTCCTCCCGGTTTACATGCTAAGGAGGAGGTCAGAGTCCCTCCCAATATGACGGCGGTGCCGGTTGAGTACCACGATCTTGCTGACGTCTTCAGCAAGGATCTGGCACTCACCCTTCCCCCGCACCGTCCGTACGATTGTGCCATTGATTTGATTCCAGGCGTTGAGTTCCCGTCCAGCAGGCTGTACAACCTCTCACGACCTGAGCGCGAATCAATGGAGACATACATCCGGGACTCATTAGCTGCCGGGCTGATCCGGAACTCCACCTCCCCGATGGGTGCAGGTTTCTTTTTTGTGGGCAAGAAAGATGGCGGACTCCGTCCATGCATTGATTACAGGGGGCTGAACGAGATTACGGTTTGCAACCGATACCCATTGCCGTTGTTAGATTCCGTGTTCATTAGGAATGCGTATCACCTGGTTCGGATCCGGAAGGGAGACGAGTGGAAGACGGCATTTAACACCCCGTTAGGTCACTTTGAGTACCTGGTCATGCCGTTCGGCCTCACCAACGCCCCCGCGACGTTCCAAGCCTTGGTTAACGATGTCTTGCGGGACTTCCTGCACCGATTCGTCTTTGTATATCTGGATGATATTCTCATCTTTTCTCCGGATCCTGAGACTCATGTCCAGCATGTACGTCAGGTCCTGCAGCGGTTGTTGGAGAACCGGTTGTTTGTGAAGGGCAAGAAGTGCGAGTTTCACCGCACTTCTTTGTCCTTCCTGGGGTTTATCATCTCCTCTAACTCCGTCGCCCCTGATCCGGCCAAGGTTGTGGCGGTGAGAGATTGTCCCCAACCAACAAGCCGTAGGAAGCTGCAACAGTTCCTCGGCTTCGCTAATTTCTATAGGAGGTTCATTAAGGGCTACAGTCAGGTAGTTAGCCCCCTGACAGCCCTGACCTCTCCAAAAGTCCCCTTCACCTGGTCGGATCGGTGCGAAGCCGCGTTCAAGGAGTTGAAACGACGGTTCTCTACTGCGCCAGTTTTGGTGCAGCCCGACCCTAGCCGCCAGTTTGTGGTTGAAGTGGACGCCTCTGCTCAGGGATAGGAGCCGTGCTATCCCAGAGCGGAGAGACCGATAAGGTTCTTCACCCGTGTGCCTACTTTCTCGCAGGTTGACCCCGGCTGAACGGAACTATGACGTCGGCAATCGAGAACTCCTTGCGGTGAAAGAGGCTCTTGAGGAGTGGAGACACCTGTTGGAGGGAGTGTCTGTGCCATTCACGGTTTTCACTGACCATCGGAACCTGGAGTATATCAGGACCACCAAGCGGCTGAACCCCAGGCAAGCCCACTGGTCACTGTTCTTCGGGCGTTTTGACTTCCGGATCACCTATCGCCCCGGGACCAAGAACCAGAGATCGGATGCCTTGTCCCGGGTACACGAAGAGGAGGTCAAAACTGCGCTGTTGGATCCACCGGAGCCCATCCTGCCTGAGTCCACTATCATGGCCACCCTCACCTGGGACGTGGAGAAGACCGTCCGGGAGGCCCTGGCACAAAGCCCGGACCCGGGAACTGGACCAAAGGACAGACTACACGTCCCACCAGAGGACAGGGCTGCGGTCCTAGACTTCTGTCACAGTTCCAAGCTCTCCTGTCATCCGGGGGTGCGAAGGACCGTGGCAGTTGTCCGGCAGCGCTTCTGGTGGGCGTCTATGGAGGCCGACATCCGTGAGTACATCCAGGCCTGCACCACCTGCGCCAGAGGCAAGGCTGACCACAGGAAGTCCCAAGGACTGCTCCAACCACTTCCTGTGCCTCATCGCCCCTGGTCCCACATCGGCCTGGATTTTGTCACAGGCCTCCCACCGTCCCAGGGCAACACCACCATCCTCACGATAGTGGACCGATTCTCCCTACGGCCCAGGAGACAGCGGACCTCCTGGTCCACCACGTCGTCTGTCTGCATGGGATACCTACTGACGTTGTCTCGGATCGTGGTCCCCAGTTTTCCTCTCAAGTCTGGAGGAGTTTCTGCAGGGAACTGGGGGCCACCGTGAGCCTCTCGTCCGGCTACCACTCACAGGCGAACGGACAGGCAGAACGGGCCAACCAGGAGTTGGAACAGACCCTCCGCTGTGTGACATCCGCGCACCCGATGGCCTGGAGCAACCACCTGGCCTGGATCGAGTATGCATATAACAGCCAGGTGTCTTCTGCCACCGGCCTCTCCCCGTTTGAGGTGTGTTTGGGGTACCAGCCCCCATTATTTCCCGTGGTTGAGGGAGAGGTCGGTGTGCCCTCGGTCCGGGCCCACCTTCGGAGGTGCCGTCGGGTGTGGCGCACCGCCCGTTCTGCCTTGTTGAAGGCCCGGACGAGGGCTAAGACCCATACAGACCGCCGGCGGTCCCCGGCCCCTGCATACCAGCCCGGGCAGGAGGTGTGGCTATCGACGAAGGACATCCCGCTTCAGGTGGAATCACCGAAACTGATGGACAGGTTCATCAGACCCTTCAGAATCCTCAAGGTCCTCAGCCCTGCCGCAGTGAAGCTCCAACTCCCAGCTTCACTGCGGATCCACCCGGTATTCCACATCTCCAGGATCAAACCACACCACACCTCACCCCTCTGTGCTCCCGGTCCGGCGCCGCCTCCTGCCCGGATCATTGACGGGGAGCCGGCCTGGACAGTGCGCCGGCTCCTGGACGTCCATCGAATGGGCCGGGGGTTCCAATATCTGGTGGACTGGGAGGGGTATGGACCTGAAGAACGCTCCTGGGTGAAGAGGAGCTTCATCCTGGATCTGGCCCTCCTGGCCGATTTCTACCGTCGACACCCCGATAAACCTGGTCGGGCGCCAGGAGGTGCCCGTTGAAGGGGGGGGGGGGTCCTGTTGTGTGGGCAGCCAGAAGAGGAGGTACTGCTGGCCCACCACCAGAGGGCGCCCTGCCTTAAGTGCGGGCTTCAGGCACGAGAGGGCGCTGCCGCCACGGACACAGCCGGGGGTGACAGCTGTCACTCATTATCTCTTGACAGCTGTCACCCATCCATGCTTCATCATCTCACTCCATAAAACCCGGACGTCATCTCCACCTTATTGCCGAGATATCGTCGAACCGTTAAGTAACATTGTCAGCCTTGATCTTTGTCATATTAACTTTGTTTAGTGAACTCGTTTTTGCAGCTGTTTTCCTGGAGAGTGTTATCTGGGGATTGGCGTGACCGGCGACAGCTTCGCTTTACTTCCCCACCAGATAAGTACTGAGACAGGAGCTGCACGAGTGTGTGTTAGAGGTGGAGGTGGACTCTCCATCGTTGTTGTTACTGGGTGTGCACACACCCATATCTTATTGTCTCTGCTCCCTGCCAGCAGTACCAGATCCGACCTTCGAAGACGGTGGCCACCTGGGGACTCGGGACTTGGCGGCTCCAGTATTCTCCGGGTTCGGTGGCGGAGGAAATCGTGTGGTTCCGGTTCATCTCAGGACAGACGTCTTCTATCCTCGAGCCTGCCCACACGTCACCCTTGTGATTGACTGTTTGCAAAATTTCACATTCCTCTGTGTTGTGGTTGTGCTCATTCACAACAGTAAAGTGTTCATATTCGACTCTTTCATTGTCCGTTCATTTACGCCCCCTGTTGTGGGTCCGTGTCACTACACTTTCCCAACAGTCTTAACCAGGACTGAAATAACCTGCTTGGGAGGAGAGATGATCACTCCCCTTGATACTTTAACGAAATTGGACACACTGCACTTCACATAAACATACAAAATGTAGGGAACGAATGAATATTGCGTTTGGGCCATTTTCCATCTTTTACATTTTGCAGCACACCCGGAAGACTGAAAAAAAAAAGAAGAATTAGTAGTTGCTCCCCTATATGGTCTACTTGTTGCTAGTGCAGGCTAACAAGGTTGAGAATGCTCATCTTTAATGGAAGATCAGAAATATATTGCTCACAATGCAAGGGACCATGAATCCAGATCACCAAAGAACTAAAACTTAATAGGAAACAAAATCGTGACCGGTGAAGGCATAATGCAGTCTGAAACATCACCACTTGAAAACTAAAACCTACACACTGTAGCTTTAAACACTAATGTGTCAGTGATTTCAAAATTTGGTTGTTACCGTTGTTTTGTTGCAGTGGGGTTTTTAGCTCCATGTATAGCTGTCACCTTTTACTGTCATTGAAGGACTTTCTCTTTTCAAGACTTTATGACAAAGGTTGTAAGGAATTGAACTTATGTATTACCCTCTAAGATGTTTTCATCTGGCTTTAGAGTGAAATCCTAAAACAAAGTCCACTAGATGTCACTGTTCCATTAAATAAAAGTAGGGTTTTTTATTTTATTTTTTTATTTTTAATGATGCTCTATAGCTTCCTGCAGTACCTGTTTTTAATGGCCCTGCAGCTCTATGGAACATTCTGCAAAAACATTTGAAGACAGAACACTTCTCTCTCTCTCTTAAAGTGGAACTACCTAATCGATGATGGAGGAGATTTAAGGGATCACTATTCTTCAATGCTTCCCCACCACTTTATATATTTATTTTAATCTAGAATTGCAGTATATCTGTTCATCGTTTGATTGTCAAAGAATAAACAATCAAGTAATGCCGAACACAGACTGTGCAGCTGTGTCTTAACAAAATACAATCATGGGCATCTTTGAGGAATGACTTGTGCAGTTCAGAGGTTGTAAATGAGGTGTCAGTTGTTCTCTTGTTGTATCAGGATACAAAATTCAAATCCTTTGTTGTAAGACTGTCATACCTCTGCACAAGCATAGATGGCTGTGGTGCTTTATTTTTATTTTTTACCCTCTGACGTGAGCCTTATGTATGGATGAGCAGTGACATTTGTGTGCATTAGGGCTTTGTTAATGTTGTTTCAGGGAGTGACTGGAGCTTTCTGCTGTGTGTGTGTATGTGTGTGGAATTGGCAAAGTTGTCACACGCTGGGAATTTTTTGCTCCATGAAAAGATCTTTGTGTCCTGCTGCTGTCTAATCCCTGCAACATAAAGGCTTCATGCATGAAGGAAGAGTTTCCTCTTGCATCAGTGAAGATGGTCTGTTTCCCTGCTAGACAAAATTTCGTTTTTAATATGCATCCTTGTATTTTCAGTGTGCGTCACAGGTGTACCAATGGCACATGCAAAAACAAACTCCAAGACTCTGAAAATATTTCCTACCTCTCTCCTGTATTGCACTGCAACAAGGTACACTAGGGCAGACCACTTTGCGCATGCCGATTTAAGCCCAAAGGACAGCCATTATATCGCTTGAGAGCCCTCACCTGTGAGGGCAGTTCTGTGATCTCCCTTTTTTTTTTTTTATTTCTTTGTACACCCAAACTCATGGAGGCTCAGGTTTCTGCTACCTTTCCTCAGTTTTGCATCAATCTGTCACTCTTGAGACAAAGAGCTCTCACAAGCACAGCATCACCCCTCTACAAATGCCGTCCACATTTCAGATCACTTTTCCTGGCTATCCTCACTTGTCAGGTCTGTAAATCCACATCCTCTCGGCTTATATAAATAAATTACTGTCACTATAGGGGGATTAGAGATTAACTTGAAAGAGAAGGTATAAAAAAACATAGTGAAGGAATTAAGGCTGCAGTTCTGATTGTGTGATGAATGGAGGTTTGGGCCACTGTTGTGTCAGATTGAGGTCATTTCTTTACATCACAGAAAAAGAATGAGGGGAAAGAAGGAAGGGATGTGTGGATCAGGAGAGCACGTCATGCTGCATGATTACAACAGTTGTGAGCTTACTCCTTCTTCAAGTGTGTCATGTTTTGTTTGAGTTTGTCTTCCATTTATCTCTGTAAACATGTCTGCCTCTGCCATTTTTCATTTGCTCATGGATTTTTGTCTGTCTGTCTCCCTTGATCATGGTGTCTTGGTGTCTATTTTTGCTCCTGTGTTCATGCTGTTTTAATGCACGTTCTCAAGGTTTATCTTTTGAGCTCGACTTTGGAAGCTCCAAAACAGTCATGGCCCCTTCCAAAAAAAAATCATAATTTATTATTTATCATTATTGAAGATAACTGTTACAATAAACTGGAGAGAGACTGGACAGAATCAGAGTTAGAATGAATGAGGAATGTTGTAGCTCTCAGGGAGGAGAACTGTGTGGAGGTGAAGTTCATAGCAGGGTAGCGCAGAGGGCTAAGGAGACAGACAGGACACCAGTATTCTCAGGCAGCCTCCCACCTAGGCAGTGACCAGGGCTGACTCCAGTTACCTTGTGAGGTGAGTGAGGAGGCCTGTGGAGCCAGTGTGGGAAATGGCTGGTGAAACAGAACAGAGTTGTGATGCTCACAGAGTTGTGAACCGGTAGGGAAGCGAGAGTTGAAAGAAGCTGGAGGCTGGCAAAGCAGGACTGAGTGGAGGTTGAAGGCACAGTTGTGAGTGTGGTTGTGTGGGTGATCTGCAAGCTGGGAGACAAGTGGCAAAGCAGACAGGCTTGCAATGATCCTGTATCTCAGCGAGGTGAGAATTAATTCTGTGACAATGCAAGAGACAAGGATTAAAAGCATGCCTCAGAGCTGGCAGAAACCGTGATGATGAATAGCCAGGGTTGATATATTGCTGGTTGATGATTAATAGAAGAGTGAAGGTTGATTATACTATTGGTTGAAAAGAGCTGAGGTTGATAGTCTTTTTGTTGAAGTGTAGAGTAAGAACCAGGGTTGATACTCTGATGGTTGAAAAGTTGAGGAAGAGGCAAGGTTGATACACGGCTGGTTGAAGAGCCAAGGATTGACGGGGTTATGTTATTGGTTAAAGAGTAGAAGGAAAATGTTGATTAGTAAAAAGTTTTTTTTCTTTTCTTTTCTGGAGCTCAGGGGTAGGCATGTGCCGGTGTGAGATTTGGACGGTGTGATAACCATGGGCAAAAAGACCGTGGTTTCACTGTATTATGTATGGCTTTAAAATGTGCTTTAACAACATTATGGCTATTTTGATATGAAGCGCGCGTAATTCAGGTGCACTAATTGACACAATATCTACCACTACGAGCACTATACCACTGATAACTTTAGAGAAAATACCAAAATGACAGTCTCTCTTTTAGACATGTAGCATTTGCCACGTGGGAAACATGACTTACTTGCTTAGGGAGAAACGTGACTGGAATAACGTGCAGAACTCTGGATGCTCAATACGTGGCCCAGCTTCACCAACAAAGTGCTTTGAAGAGATGTATTTGTCCTTGACATGTTTGTGGGAGAAATTTGGTCGACCACAAGCACAACTCGAGTCTACCGCTTGTATTTCTCAGTGGTTTCAAAGATGGGATAAAGTTTACTCCTTCCATGTAATCCTTTGCGGGTATCTTGAATTGCTCCGCGTCCAACACAGTCCATAGCTATGGTGCTTTGTTGCCACTGTTTTTGGTTTGAAGGGCTATTCTGTGGAAAATAAAACAAAAAAGCCGGTAACTTTTTTTTCTATTAAATCAGTAGCCAAAGTAATCCCATACAGCCGACTTGGTCCTTTTAGACGGAGGGAAAAGTTCACTGCAGGCTTTGCCTCCTTCAGCCATGATGCAGAGCTAGCTAATGTTAGCTGCCTGTTTGTAAAGAGAGACAGAGGTGCCCGTCAGGGGGATAGCAGCTGCCTCCGCTCTGCCTGTCAAGAATTCTCATAACCTGCTCATACCGTAGGGACGGTATGATGGAAAATTTTAGTGGTTTTGATACCGTGTTTTTTTTCATACCGTGGTATACCATGAAACCGGTTATTGGCCCATGTGTGCTCAGGGGACTCTCAGCTTGCAATACAGTGCAGCATACACTCACTGATCTGAATGATCTCAATGAAATCTGTGTGCACATTCTTCAAGTACTGATATTTTGGAGGGATCCTTTCTGTGCTTGGATCCCAACATGGGTCAAGCTTGCATCAGCCTGCCTTGAAGCAGAGCACAGGGAGGCAGAGGCTGTCTGCACATGAGCATGCAACTGTTTTGATTTCACTGCAACTCTGCATAGAGATTTATACAAGTATTACTTTAAAAACAAGTTTCCATGACTGTATCTATCCATCCATCCATCCATCCGTCCATTTTCTTCCGCTTTATCCGGAGTCGGGTCGCGGGGGCAGCAGCTCAAGCAAAGCCGCCCAGCAAAGCAAAGCAAAGACTGTATTCCATGACTGTATTTGACACTAATATTTAAACTTTGCAATTAATCTTCTGATCCTATCTCTGAGTTAAGCCACTAATATTTTACAAAAAAAGGTAGCTCAAACCAGTTTGCGCAATATGACCCCTTTAAGTCTTGACCATCATGAAAAGTAAATGGCATACTTAATATTTTGCTGAAGATTGATTCCCAAATGAAGATTCAGCATTTAGCCCGGCCCCTCATGCATGGAGGTATAGTCATTTCTAATATCTTGCTCATAAACTGCCCACACATACACCCATGTAGAGAAGCGGTAACAGGAGGTCAGTGTTCTCACTTAGAGGCTGTAGTGCTGCAGTGTTTCTTCAAATAATGAAATGAATTAAATAAAATAGAGTAGTTATGAAGCTGGACTTTATGACAGAAATGACGGGGTTTATTCCCTGTTTTTGAATGCACCAGCTGTAACGATGTACCACTTCATAATGTGAGATAACTACGATCATTACTGCTGAGGCCGGTTGCACGGTATGCTGTTGTTATGGGTGTGTGTGTGTCACAGCATTGCCTCAAACAGTCCCTGACCTTCAATCTTACCTAAATGTGAGTTAGCAACATTATCAGGCATTAGTAATGTCCAGCTCGCTTGTAGACGTCGTGTTCCTGCCCGCCGGGCAGCCACAGCAACTTCTTTGATGGCCGTCTCCATGCTGCTACTAATGATCTAATGGTGCTACATCTCTGTGGTCAATGTTCATGTCTTGTTCCCATGGGAGGCGGCGGTGATGTAATAGTGTTGGTGATGTTCGTTCACAGTGTCTGGAGCTGAGCTGGACGTATCAGCCTACACATGATCGCATCAATGCGTTTTCATTCCAGTCAGGTCGCACCATCCACCTGCTTTAAAATGCACTGACATCATCAGTCTGTGATTTCTTATGTCTTCCACTCCTGTGGGTGATATTAGTCAGTATTGTCCGTCAGTGTGACTACTCATTCATTGTTGTGGAGTTGCTGTATGACCCAGCGTCTGACTCCAATTACATTCTGTTTTGAGTCAGAACATTACTGCACATGAGCAACAAAGAGAGCTTGTAGTGTTTTCCTCTTTTACCCCTTCTGCCTCCTAGAGTCACATTCTATCATCTGGGGCCTCATGTGCAAAGCGTGCGTACGTACAAAAACATGGCGTACATCCATCTCCATGCTAACATTCTAAGGTATCTAAAGTGAAATGACCGTGGAAATGTGCAGTACACCACGCAAAAATCATACCTGGCGTACATGCATTTCTACAGCTCCACTGCCGACATGTAGCGGTGATGCTGGGAACTGTAATAGTGTGAAAACTAGAAGTCATGAGAGTGATGTGCACATCAGAGACACACTGATGAACAGTTACCACACCCACGTGTTTGAAATTATATGGGTGGACAAAAGCATGCGCAAAATGATGAGGAAAATGGTATTAACAGTGGTTGCGTTAGCGTTGCTAGAGAACCTTGCAAGTGGTGCAATCCGACATGAGTGTGTATTCAGAGGACATGAGGATTTACTTGCAAATGACGATAATTGGCTCATAAGCCAATTTTGATTACCAAGGACAGTGTTACTGGAGTTACGTGCAGAACTGCGGCTGGCCCATAGCGCACTATGGTGAGTAGCCAGTAGCTGTCTGTGCCGACCACACTGGGTGTCCTGGCAACAGAGGCATTCCAGCGGGAGCTGGCCAATCGGTCAGGAGTGTGCCTGTCAACCTTGAGCTGAGCCATGCCAGCTATGTGGAACGCAATCATCAAAATACCATCCAGGTACATCACATTCCAACATTACAGTGCAATATGCAGCAAGAGGTGGTTTCCCTAATGTAATCAGAGCTATTGACTGTGCACATTTTGAAATAAAGGTATCATCACATGATGAATTTGTTTTGGTTAATAGGAAACATTTTCATTTCATTAATGTTCAGATCATATGTGATGCGTAAATGCATTGGGTTGGGTTGGGACCAGGCTAGAGGCTGGCACGGTGTGCAGTGGGTGGCTGCTTGCTTGTTAAATAGGAAGAATTACACGAATAAACTAACGATAACCATTGCGGGCACATTTGGGCATCTGTGCATTCAAATATGTTTTTTGTTATTATTATTATTAATGTGTTTTCTTTTTCTTGATGGTGAAACTAGAGAGCTTCTTAACTGTCACCCTGTGTTCAGTATTTGCCAATAAATGTGTGTGGGATGTTGTGCATTACACACATTGTCAGCTACAGCACGCCTAATATGTTTTTACTTCAGTGTGTGTGTGTGCTGCTCTGAGCCTCAGGGAACATATTGGATGAATGTATGAATGTTGTTTGAATAGTGTATGTGTCAGAGGGTACCCTAACCTGTTGTCTGTTGTTGTGGTGTAGTTCTGCCCAATTCCTTTATTGGTGAACATTTGTTGTTTGTCTACATGATAGTTATATGAAAATTCAGTAAGGTATATGTAAGGTATATGTTATAGTTATAAGATACATTCCCAATTCTACCTTTATGTACCTCATTACTGTGGGGCACAAGTTTGGGATTTATGGTTTATGAGGATAAAATCTTAAAAATAGAATAAATTGTCACCTCTATTAGAATAGCCAAGTGGCCTCTGTGTGCGTGTGTATATGGATTTGATCACGATCACGGCAAAACTGGGGAGAGCTGATATTGTCGTTTGGTATACTTATGTGTTTTGGGCAGAGGTGGGACGAAGGACTCTCAAGTCATGAATCAGCAAGTCCTAAGTCAAGTCTCAAGTCATAATGACCACCAGCTGTTTGCAAGCTGACTTGAGATTTGACTTGGGACTTGCTGATTCATGACTTGAGAGTGACTTGACAGTGACTTTGTCCCACCTGTGGTTTTGGGTTCAGGATGAATGCTGCAAAAATGTAAAGCTGATAAGACAATTTTTTTAGAGAAATTTGCAATTTTAGGTAACCAGCAAACAATGGACATTGTGCTGCAAGGCACCATGGGAGTTCCGGGTTTTAAATGTTGTTATTGTGGTTCATGTTAGTTTAACAGTTTTGTTAGTGTTATTGATATATTGTGTTTGAGTAGTTAAATTGGTTTAGTCAGTTTAGTTAAGGGTTATCAGGGTTCTAGCTAGGATAAAATTTGACCGTAGTGGTAATGTCGAGGGAGCGAAGCAACCGGGGGGGGGGGGGGAGTATGGTGCGGAAGGGGGGAAGCTTTTGAAAATTCAAGCTAAAAATTGGCCATTCTAGGGGTACCCAAAGGGGAAGAGCCAGGTACGACAGCCCAAGTCCCTTAATCATGTCCAGAAGGCTGGGAAAGTTTGTTGAGTGGGCAATCTCATTCTGGGTTAGCCAGTACATGGCCCTCAGTGAGGCAGTCGGAGTCCGTGGACATTTTTAAGTCAAGACTTAAAACCTATTTTTATTCTGTTTCTTATGAGTAGTTTTTATTTTATGATTTATTCTTTTACTTCTGTTTTTAATTAGGTATTTGAATTTTTATTTTTATTTATTTATTTTAATTTTTTATGTTGAACTGTTCTGTGTGAGGCACCTTGAGACGGCTTTTGTTGTAATTTGGCGCTTTATAAGCTGATTAAATTGAAATTGAACAACATTTTATTAAGTCTTAAAGTAAATACATATGAAATTGGTTACTGGATCCTTCAACTCTGGTCATAATAAATTCTACATGGTGGATCCTTGATCTCTGGACATAAACAGAAATAAAATCTGTTAGTTTTTGTCAAAAGCATTTCCTTTCAGACATTATTATTGGCATGAATGTATTTCCATACCTCTGAGCTGAGCTCTTACAGCTGTGCTGCAGGTCAGGTTTATAAAGAATGCAGGACGTTAATGGCTTTCAGAGGGGTTAAGAAGCGGACTTACCGCTTCTGAAGAGCAGCGAATCAAAGAGCCACGAGCCATTGAATCGCAACATTGCTTCGATTCACGCTTCAAACGGGAGTCGCGCTGCAGAAACGGTTGATTATAGACGATGTATTGAAAATATGCGTAATGGTCCAAAATAAGCGTAACGGTCCAAAATTATAGCGTAACGGGCCGTAACGCAAGTTTGTGCTAGTTAGAACCCTGGTTGTGTTGCTGTTACTACGACTGACTAAAGTGTCATGTTGGTACCATGAGTGAAAAGTGTAGTGCTTTTAATGTCTTCCACCAGTGTCTGTGTTTGTCAAATGTTTGCCATATTTTGATCACGTACAAACTGTGCAGAGCTGACATTTGCCATTTGGTATTGTTATGTATTTTGGGTCAATTATGAATGACGCCAAAACCGAACATTGATAGGATTAATATTTTTAGAGAAGCAACATATATTAGCTAACAACACGGAACATTGGGCATTGATATCTACATTCTGGACTCAAATACCAATCCAGCAGGGTGTGGTAAATCTATATATTAAAAGCATGAGTGCGTGTGTGCATGATTTTATTTATTAAGTTCAATGTAAGTCCATAACAAAATTGTAAATACGTTAAAAATACATGGATGACACAAGAAAGTGAAAACACTCATTTCCGTGGTCCATTTAACAATCAAATGACAAAATAGAACTAAAAATAAAATAATACTGATAACTCAGAACTCAGATAAAACTGAAGTTATTGTACTTGGCCCCACAAATCTTAGAAGCATGGTGTCTAACCAGATCGTTACTCTGGATGGCATTTCCCTGATCTCTAGTAATACTGTGAGAAATCTTGGAGTTATTTTTGATCAGGATATGTCATTCAAAGCGCATATTAAACAAATATGTAGGACTGCCTTTTTGCATTTACGCAATATCTCTAAAATCAGAAAGGTCTTGTCTCAGAGTGATGCTGAAAAACTAATTCATGCATTTGTTTCCTCTAGGCTGGACTATTGTAATTCATTATTATCAGGTTGTCCTAAAAGTTCCCTAAAAAGCCTTCAGTTGGTTCAGAATGCTGCAGCTAGAGTACTGACGGGGACTAGCAGGAGAGAGCATATCTCACCCGTGTTGGCCTCCCTTCATTGGCTTCCTGTTAATGCTAGAATAGAATTTAAAATTCTTCTTCTTACTTATAAGGTTTTGAATAATCAGGTCCCATCTTATCTTAGGGACCTCGTAGTACCATATTACCCCATTAGAGCGCTTCGCTCTCAGACTGCGGGCTTACTTGTAGTTCCTAGGGTTTGTAAGAGTAGAATGGGAGGCAGAGCCTTCAGCTTTCAGGCTCCTCTCCTGTGGAACCAGCTCCCAATTCAGATCAGGGAGACAGATACCCTCTCTACTTTTAAGATTAGGCTTAAAACTTTCCTTTTCGCTAAGGCTTATAGTTAGGGCTGGATCGGGTGACCCTGGACCATCCCTTGGTTATGTTGCTTTAGACGTAGACTGTGTTCATAATTATTGTATGGCCTTGCCTTGCAATGTGGAGCTCCTTGGGGCAACTGTTTGTTGTGATTTGGCGCTATACAAGAAAAAAGTTGATTGATTGATTGATGATGATGGTGATAATACTGATAATACTAATTATCATAATGATATTAACAATAATAGTGTGCATATGAGAACAAGAACCTAAGCAATTTGTAAATATATTAACACAGTAAATTAACATTACATAATTAACAGGAAAATTTCAATTTATTTATTTATTTTCATTTATATAGCGCCAAATCACAACAAAGTTGCCTCAAGGCACTTCACACGAGTAAGGTCTAACCCTACCAGCCCCTAGAGCAACCACACAGGTGACAGTGGTAAGGGAAAAACTCCCTCTGATTTGAGGAAGAAACCTCAAGCAGACCAGACTCAAAGAGGTGACCCTCTGCTTGGGCCATGCTACCGACACAATTAAAAATATGAATATACAGAAAATTTTGGGAGTCCATGCTGGTGCACAGGGTGGGGGAGTTGCAGAAGAAGACACCGCTCCCATCTCTGGATGGAGCCGCACCTCAAACGGAGAGAAAAAACAGGCATCAGAAAGACAACAAATACATTATAGTTTGTCAGCATTAAGCAACAACAAAACAGGAAGAAATACTAAGGTGATTGCCAGCTACTAGCCCTAAACTTCACTAAAAGACCCAGACTTTAGATAAAGTTGAGGCTGCAGCCCGCAGTCTTTACTAATAGAATTACTTTAAAAGGTTAAAAAGCATAGTAACATACTATGCCACTATGTTAGCCATGCGAAAGAGAAAATAAGTGCTTCTTAAGTCTGGACTTGAAAATCTCTACAGAATCTGACTGTTTTATTGATGCAGGGAGATCATTCCACAGAACAGGTGCACGATAAGAGAAAGCTCTGTGGCCCGCAGACTTTTATTCACTCTAGGGACACAAAGTAGTCCTGCACCCTGAGAATGCAGAGCCTGAGCCGGTACGTAGGGTTTAAGTAAGTCATCTAAGTAGGGAGGTGCTAGTCCATCAATAATTTTAGACAGTAGTGTTCAGAATAATAGTAGTGCTATGTGACTAAAAAGATTAATCCAGGTTTTGAGTACATTTCTTATTGTTACATGGGAAACAAGGTACCAGTAGATTCATTAGATTCTCACAAATCCAACAAGACCAAGCATTCATGATATGCACACCCTTAAGGCTATGAAATTGGGCTATTAGTAAAAAAAAAAAAGTAGAAAAGGGGGTGTTCACAATAATAGTAGCATCTGCTGTTGACACTACAAACTCAAAACTATTATGTTCAAACTGCTTTTTTAGAAATCCTGTGAATCACTAAACTGGTATTTAGTTGTATAACCACAGTTTTTCATGATTTCTTCACATCTGTGAAGCAGTAATTTTGTTGGTTTGGAACCACGATTTTGCTCATTTACTAGTGTGCTTTGGGTCATTGTCTTGTTGAAACACCCATTTCAAGGGCATGTCCTCTTCAGCATAAGGCAACATGACCTCTTCAAGTAATTTGACATATCCAAACTGATCCATGATACCTGGTATGCGATATATAGGCCCAACACCATAGTAGGAGAAACATGCCCATATCATGATGCTTGCACCACCATGCTTCAATGTCTTCACTGTGAACAGTGGCTTGAATTCAGAGTTTGGGGGTCGTCTCACAAACTGTCTGCGGCCCTTGGACCCAAAAAGAAGAATTTTACTCTCATCAGTCCACAAAATATTCCTCCATTTCTCTTTAGGCCAGTTGATGTGTTCTTTGGCAAATTGTAACCTCTTCTGCACATCTTTTATTTAACAGAGGAACTTTGCGGGGAATTCATGCAAATAAATTAGCTTCACACAGGCGTCTTCTAACTGTCACAGCACTTACAGGTAACTCCATACTGTCTTTGATCATCCTGGGTGAGCCTTTGCCATTCTGGTTATTCTTCTATCCATTTTGATGGTTGTTTTCCATTTTCTTCCACGCGTCTCTGTTTTTTTTTTGTCCATTTTAAAGCATTGGAGATCATTGTAGATGAACAGCCTATAATTTTTTGCACCTGCATATGTTTCCCCCTCTCCAATCAACTTTTTAATCAAACTACGCTGTTCTTCTGAACAATGTCTTGAATGTCCCATTTTCCTCAGGCTTTCAAAGAGAAAAGCATGTTCAACAGGTGCTGGCTTCATCCTTAAATAGGGGACACCTGATTCACACCTGTTTGTTCCACAAAACTGACGAACTCACTGACTGAATGCCACACTACTATTATTGTGAACACCCTCTTTTCTACTTGTGTTTACTAATAGTCCAATTTCATAGCCTTAAGAGTGTGAATGAATGCTTGATCTTGTTGGATTTGTCAGAATCTACGGAATCTACTGGTACCTTGTTTCCCATGTAACAATAAGAAATATACTCAAAACCTGGATTAATCTTTTTAGTCACATAGCGCTACTATTATTCTGAACACTACTGTAGGTTAGTAACAGAACCTTAAAATCTGATCTCACAGGCACAGGAAGCCAGTGAAGAGACACCAGAATTGGTGTAATGTGGTCAAACTATCTGCTTCCTGTCAAAAGTCGGGCAGCAGCATTTTGAACCAATTTGAGCCCCCTAATGTTGGACTGCAGTAAACCAGAAAATAGAACATTGCAGTAGTCCAATCTAGAAGAAACAAATGCATGAATCAGGGTCTTGGCATCAGCCATACACAGGATGGGATGAAACTTTGCTATATTTTGCAGGTGGAAGAAAGCAGTCCTCGTAATATTTCTAATATGGAAGTCAAAGGACAACGTAGGATCAAAAATTACCCCAAGGTTCCTCACTTTGTCAGTGTGATGTATGACACACAAGCCTAGGCTAAGCGTTAACTGGTCAAATTGATGCTGATGTCTCACTGGACCAAGAACCTTCATTTCAGTCTCATAAGAGTTTAAAAGTAGAAAATTGCTACATATCCAGCTTTTCACTGATACAAGGCAATCTTCTAAGGATTTTATGTGAATGAAATTACCAGCAGTTATCGGGATGTATAACGGAGTATCACCAGCATAGCAATGGAAGGTAATCCCAAAACGCTGCAATATGTGCCCAAGGAGTGCTATATAAAGGGAGAAAAGCAGGGGGCCTAAGACAGACCCCTGTGGAAACTCAAATTTCATGTCACTAAGGTTAGAAGTAGTGTTATTGCAGAAAACACAGTGAGAATGACTGGTCAGATATGATGTCAACCATGCAAGAGCATTCCCAGTAATCCTAAAATGATTCTCCAGCCTTTCAAGTAGAATATGATGATCCACGGTATCAAATGCAGCACTGAGATCTAACAGTACCAGAACTGTAGTGGTGTCCGAATACATTGCAAGCAGAAGATCATTCACCGCTTTAGTGAGAGCTGTCTCTGTGTAATGATTTTTTTCTAAAAGCAGACTGCAGTGACTCATAAAGATTATTCTCAGTAGCGTGGTCCACGAGCTGCTGTGAAACCACCTTTTCAAGAAGTTTAGAGCAAAATGATAGATTTGATGCCGGCCTATAGTTTTTTTTAATGTATTAGGGTCAAGATTAGATTCCTTAAGTAATGGTTTTATCACTGCAGATTTGAAACATTTAGGAACAGAACCAAAAGTTAAGGAGAGATTAATAATTTCCATAATTTCCAAAAGTGGCCCACAGGTATAGGATTAAATAAGCAGGTTAGGCTTTTTGTAGATGTTACAAGTTTTGTCAGCACGCCTAGTGAAATTCTGTAAATCTAGGTAATACCTCAGTGATGTTACCCACCTCAATACCAGGGTGTAGTGGCTGGTTTAAGGAATGGTGGGATATGTTTCACCTAATGTCTGTTTTTTTCTTGAAGTATTCCAAGAAATGTTGTGCTGTAAAAGGAGAGCAACTTACAGGTGGTTGTCCATGAATAAGTGTTGCCACCATGTTGAACAAGAACTTTGAGTTATGTTTGTTTTTGTTGATCAAAGAAATGAAAGGGTTCAGCTCTTCTTCAAAAAAACTGTTGACGTATAAGGTTCTAAAAACATTCATACACCATCCCAACTTATTATAGAAACTTTGCACAATTCATTACCACCCTTGAAAAATTGAGAAATTTGGAAGATATGCGGACCCCCCTCCCCATCCCTTATACGAGGGTAGGCTGAAAAGTTCTAAGGCTCCCCATGAAGGAGTAATGCATTAACTGCATTATAGTGAGCCTTAGAACTTTTCAGCCTACCCTCGTATAGCAAGGTTTCTTTAAACAAGGTTTGCAGAATGTCGACAACAGCACAATTGCAAAATGACAGAGTTTCCATAGGATTGTCAGTTTTGGGGAGTTGATGGTCAAGTGGTTAAAGGTGTGGGCTTGTGACCAGAGGACATCTGGTTCAAATTTCCGTGAGATTGTAAAAACTGCTTGGGACTCCGAGGAGGGCGGTCACATCTCCTCCACTCCCTTATCTCTCTGCCTTTAACCTTCAAGTCCCTACTTCACCAGACTGTGAATTCCTCAAAACTATATTGGATTCTGGATCTTTTGGACTACTATTGGATTAACCATGGAATTGATCAGCTGGTCTCTGAACGCTGTTGACACCATTTTTTCTACAAGAAGGGCAGGACCGGGGGATCCTACCTGCCCAGATGGAATGTATCCTGCGGGCTATGTCCTCGACACCTGGGAGTCTTGGCGTGTTGCATGCTTGGCGCCTTTCTCCGTTGAGAATGTCGAGGATTTTTTCATTTTTGGTCTCATGGCAGCAAGGCTGGTACTTTTTGGCTTATGTGCTGCCCTGATCTACCGAAAAATTGGCAAGACGGCGGCATCAAGAACCACGGGCCCTCACTTGTCCGTCATGATTAACGAGGTTGGCAAGGCAGTGCATTCTCAGACTGCGTTGACTCTTGAACTCAGACGCAAATTGGATGACACCTTGGAGCTGATGCGTGCCTTGCAGTTGAAGCTTAAGGTTTCGGAGGCCGGTGAATATTCTTAATTCATATTTGGGATTTGGTTGTTCAAGTGGAACTGTTAAAAGTGTTTTTCACTGCTCAGCTGCAACACTCCAGGCTTATCTAGCCTCAAGGACAAATTGCCCACTGTTTACCTCAAGAGGAATTTATTCAGGCCTTGGCGAGATTATTCGGCTCCATTCTTATCTCAGCCCACAAAGACAATAAACTGACTTACACTTGGACCAAAGCATGCTCCACCTTTTCCCTTTACCTCCCTTCCTGCCCCCCCTGCGGCAGGCCCCCGTTCTTCCCAAGCTTGCAGGCGGCGCAACTCCAGTTGCAGCGGCTACCACACACTCACGTGCCTCAATTTGGAAAAAGGACTGTTTCACGTTTAGTGCACATAAACAATGTCAAATGTATATGTGTTGTCTTAATTCTGATGTGTGCCATTATTACGGTAAACAAGTAATAATTGTGGATTAATTGCTGTTTGTCTGTGGAATGTGAGTGTGGAAATCTCATTGTTGTAATAACAGTGATAATAAAGCTATCCATCCATCCATCCATCCAAAACTACTTAGGCGCCACAAAATATTTAATCCCCATGGTGGTCTTGATATGCAGTTGAGCACCATGCATGGCAGCACACTGACATCAGTTTGTGAGTATTTCTGTGAATGGTTGAATGTGAATCATCACTATGCATGAAAGCACTATATGAATGCAGTCCATGTTACTCTTATATGATCTCTTATAGGGTTAAACAAGATCTTGGTCTCTTTTTTCTGTCTATACTTACCGTGCCATATATTTGAGAATGCCATGTGACTTTCTCTACATCATGTGACCTGTTACTGTGGAAAAACTGTTTTCATTACAGTTTAAAAATTAAATAAATAAAGCTTCTTCAAATTGGGTGAAAACCACATCATTCCAGATCTAAATTGTTTTGCAATATTAGTTTTTTGTTTTGTAATACATGTGCTTCCATTAAGCATATTTTCAATTTGCTACTTCAAATTCTGCAATAGAACCGTTCCTCCGCCGTTCCAGTTTTTTTTCCCATCATGACCTGTTGTCACCCCTGCATCAGATTTGAAAACTGTAGAATCTGCCAATTTGACAAGAGTTTAGCGCCATTCCTCAATTATTATGTTGCACTTCAGCTTATTCTAAACTCGGTGTCTTTATCAACATATGAACAATAAAATGGTACGTGTTAGTCAGTGCAGTTGTTTATCCTTATGCGTTGGCTAGTCATCACCTTGCATTGTTCATCCTATATATAAAATGTGTGTGTGTGTGTGTGTGTGTGTGTGTGTGTGTGTGTGTGTGTGTGTGTGTGTGTGTGTGTGTGTAAACCTCAGTTTCAGAATGGATCTGCAGACCAACCACAATCAGTAAGCTGTCTGAAGTGACGGCGCTCACATCCCTTTTTTCCGCAGTGTTCGACACACAAGCATGCTCAGAAACAAAATGCTGATAGGATGGAAAGTTACCAGCGGCACAGAGAGGATGGGGTTGGGTGGGGAATGTGGGGTGACAGACTTCTGATGGAAGAGGTTGTGTCTTAGTAGCTTTCAGAAGATACTGGTATCCTATCCACATTTGTAGGTCACAACTTTAAACTTTCATGTGTGTTTTTAAATTCCAAGTTCCATATTTCCCTCTTTGTTGCTTTACTGTCAGACCACAATTAACCTCCATCAAATGAGTTGATATTGTTATCTCGCCTATTCTGTCTGTAAGAAGGATAATTGTACCCTTCTTTTTATTTATTTATTTCTAAAAATGGTCGAAACCTTGCATATGGGACTCCATTACATTTTAGTCATTACTGAATCCAGATGCTGTCTTGAGAGTTAATAAGTAAATGGGTAATTTACTATACTATATGGATCCACATGTTGATTTGGTTCAAATGTGATAACAACTGCTCTTCTTGCCGCAACTACAGAATGAATACTTGGTATTGAACTGGGAACCTTCTGTTTTGGAAGGAAGTACACTAACCACTTGCACACTCTTGTCAACAATGGAAAAAACAGATTTAGAATATAATGTTTAAACAGTAAATGTATGTCCTATGACTTATTGGTTGCAAATACAGTTTGATCAAATTAAGGATAGATATCCAGATCTTGTTGATCTTTTGGGGTTCAGTATACAGTAGTTGAAGATGTCATAATAATGTTTCTGCAAAAGAAACAAAAGCATAGGCAGTGGTGTATATGGATGTGGTCTGTGCAGCCATTAAGTACTTCATGACAAGATAATTAAAATCTTGAAACTACTTGAAAACTGTGATCTGACTAAAAACTTAGTCATTGATAATGGCCTTCTTCAAGTCCTTTTGCCACAATCAGTAAGCTGGGTTGAGTCTTGCTTTGACTTTGGTTACAGTGCCGTGATGATTTCAGGTGGTATTGCTCTGTGTCCTCCATGTCTGAATGTTTGAAGAGGATGTACACAAATATGAACAAAATGTTCACAGAGTGCCAATAGAAGGTGCTGTATCCATATTTACTGATGAGCTTTAATGAGCCTTTACACTCACAGGCCACTTTAGTACCCATTCAACTGGTCCTCAAAGCAAGTATCTAATTACTCTGTCAGACATGCGTAGACATTCCTAAATACTAGGGGTGTAACAGTTAACAGATATGAATTAAAAATCGATTTTTAAAGTGCCGTAATAGATTCAGCTACATCGATACATGGACCCTTGAATTGAACTAAATGTACTATGAACTGGTTCTTGATTCTAATGTTATAAATTGGTTGTGTTAATCTTGTTGCACTCCTACTTCCATGTCTCCATACTGTTGTAAAAGTTCAAAGGTCAGTGCTACGTTCTCATGTGACTGGTCATAGAAATGTTAATTTTTTGATGAACACTATTGGACATGTTTGTCCAATAGTGTTAGATGGTATAACAGATAAATATTCCCATTTGTTAATACTGTCACACTGGTTTTTCTGGCCTTCTTCTATGCTGTGTTTTCTGCTGCTGCATGTGGTACTACCCTCAGTGGTGAACAAAAGGCATGCAGAGGTAGTGCCAACATGTTGCAGTACAGTAGAAAAACCTAAGAAGGTCCCTGGCTTTTCATAAAATATGCATTTGATGGTAAACAACAGCACTTTTGGATTATTCTAATGTATCATGGAAAATGACTGTCTACATTAAAAAAAGGATTGTATTACATTAAATCAAATCATTCCATTAAAAAAAGTACTGTTCCAGAATAATATTGTAGCCATGTATGTATATACATATTACATCTAATAACATAAGCAGCAGCTTGGTCATCCTGTCCCACAGCAGTCTGTACTCAAGGTGCTTGAAATTGAGCAATATCTCCGCCTGGTGGACATTTATTCTTAATGTAGGTACAATAGAATTTGTACTAACGTGCTAAGTGCACTAGTTGTTTTATAAGGGAGAGACTCATATCTCTATTACATACCTAAATGCTTGAACACTGAAATGAGAGGTTAATGTCTCCTTCATAATAAACAAGGCATAGCATTGGCTATAGTTTTTTTTTGTGACATCTTCAAAAATGTGATATAAACAGGGGGCGGTGGGGCACTTTTTGTAAAACTAAAGTGGAGCGTGTACTCATCTTTGAGAGGGGACAGTTAGACAGAGTTGTTGGTACAGCATCTATGATAATTGGCTGTGACGTTCATTTTGTCGTCTCCATACAGTGAGGAAAATAAGTATTTGAACACCCTGCGGTTTTGCACGTTCTCCCACTTAGAAATCATGGAGGGGTCTGAAATTTTCATCTTAGGTGCATGTCCACTGTGAGAGACAATCTAAAAAAAAATAAAAAAAAATCCGGAAATCACAATGTATGATTTTTTTTAAATAATTTATTTGTATGTTACTGCTGCAAATAAATATTTGATCCCCTACCAACCAGCAAGAATTCTGGCTCACACAGACCTGTTAATTTTTCTTTAAGAAGCCCTCTTATTCTGCACTCTTTACCTGTATTAATTGCACCTGTTTGAACTTGTTACCTGTATAAAAGACACCTGTTCACACATTCAATCAATCGCACTCCAACCTGTCCACCATAGCCAAGACCAAAGAGCTGTCTAAGGACACCAGGGACAAAACTGTAGACCTGCACAAGGCTGGGATGGACTACAGGACAACAGGCAAGCAGCTTGGTAGAAGACAACAACTGTTATGATTATTTATTAGAAAGTGGAAGAAACAAGATGACTGTCAATCTCCCTTGGTCTGGGATTCCATGCAAGATCTCACTTTGTGGGGTAAGGATGATTCTGAGAAAGCTCAGAACTACACAGGAGGACCTGGTCAATGACCTGAAGAGAGCTGGGACACATTCACAAAGATTACATTAGTAACACATGATGCTGTCATGGTTTAAAATCCTGCAGGGCAGCAAGGTCCCCCTGCTCAAGCCAGCACATGTCCAGGCCCGTTTGAAGTTCACCAGTGACCATCTGGATGATCCAGAGGAGGCATGGGAGAAGGTCATCTGGTCAGATGAGACCAGAATAGTTTTTTGGAATCAACTCCACTTACCATGTTTAAAGGATGAGAACAACCCCAAGAAAACCATCCCAACCGTGAAGCATGGGGGTGAAAACATCATACTCTGGGGGTACTCTTCTGCAAAGGGGACAGGACGACTGCACCGTATTGAAGGGAGGATGGATGGGGTCATGCATTGCGAGATTTTGGCAAACAACCTCCTTCCCTCAGTAAGAGCATTGAAGATGGGTCATGGCTGGGTCTTCCAGCATGACAATGACCCCAAACACAGCCAGGGCAACTAAGGAGGGGCTCCGTAAGAAGCATTTCAAGGTCCTGGAGTGGCCTGGCCAGTCTCCAGACCTGAACTCAATAGAAAATCTTTGGAAGGAGCTGAAACTCCAAACCTGAAAGATTTGGAGATCGGTATGGAGGAGTGGACCAAAATCCCTGCTGCAGTGTGTGAAAACTTGGTAAAAAACTACAGGAAACGTTTGACCTCTGTAATTGCAAACAAAGGCTGCTGTACGAAATATTAACATTGATTTTCACAGGTGTTCAAATACTCGTTTGCAGCAGTAACATACAAATAAATTATTAAAAAAAAAATCATACATTGTGATTTCTGGATTTTTTTGTTTTTTGTTTTTTTTTAGATTATGTCTCTCACAGTGGACATGCACCTAAGATGAAAATTTCAGACCCCTCCATGATTTCTAAGTGGGAGAACTTGCAAAATCGCAGGGTGTTCAAATACTTATTTTCCTCACTGTATGACTTCATATTAGTATTTAAGAATAAATATGTACATACTAACTTGAATCTGCCATTCTAAATGTTTGACCTATTAAGGTCAAAGGTCGTGCAACCAATAGAGCAATGATATGACTTAATAGTGTTTAATATAAATGACAGGTGCATCTATTAATATTTCCTTGAAATATCCATTCTAAATGAGTTTGATCTATCATGGCCACCCACAATAAACACTCCTCCTGACCAACAAGTAATCCTTTGATAAACAAGTAATAATTGTGAATTAAATTGCTGTATTTGTGGAAATGTGAGTGTGGACGTAATCTCGTTGTTGTTGCACATGTAATGACAATGACAATAGATCTCATCCATCCATCCATCCAATAGAAGGTAATATTACTGGAGATGTATGAAAAATCTAGTATTTGAAATAGACGTTAGCAATACAATTTACCTTTCAGGGTCACCCATGGTCAAGTATCTTGTAACATACAGAAAGGTGATGACTTAATATTAGTATTTGTTATTGGAGCTGTTGTTCTCTTTGTAAGTGATATCAGTGTGATCAAACCCAAACAACGTCCTTTAATATTGACTGACTATTGATGTCATGTCAAATACATACACTCAACAAAAATATAAACGCAACACTTTTGGTTTTGCTCCCATTTTGTTTGAGATGAACTCAAAGATCTAAAACATTTTCCACATACACAATATCACCATTTCCCTCAAATACGAGGTCTGTCCGTAAAGTATAGGTCCGTTTTATTTTTTTCAAAAACTATATGGATTTCATTCATATGTTTTTACGTCAGACATGCTTGAACCCTCGTGCGCATGCGTGAGTTTTTCCACGCCTGTCGGTGACGTCATTCGCCTGTGAGCACTCCTTGTGGGAGGAGTCGTCCAGCCCCTCGTCGGAATTCCTTTGTCTGAGAAGTTGCTGAGAGACTGGCGCTTTGTTTGATCAAAATTTTTTCTAAACCTGTGAGACACATCGAAGTGGACATGGTTCGAAAAATTAAGCTGGTCTTCAGTGAAAATTTTAACAGCTGATGAGAGATTTTGAGGTGATTCTGTCGCTTTAAGGACTTTTCACGGTGCGAGACGTCGTGCAGCGCTCTCAGGCGGCGTCATCAGCCTGTTTCAAGCTTAAAACCTCCACATTTCAGGCTCTATTGATCCAGGACGTCGTGAGAGAACAGAGAAGTTTCAGAAGAAGTCGGTTTCAGCATTTTATCCGGATATTCCACTGTTAAAGGAGATTTTTTTTAATGAAAGACGTGCGGGCGGATTGCAGCGTCGGCTCGCAGCCGCCGCGACGCTCCGCCACAGGAAAAACACCTCTGTTGGAAGCCTTGAGGACAAGTTGGAACATCTCCAGCTGATAAACAATTTCTCATATACTCACTCCACTGAAAGCCATCAAAAGCCAACTGGATTTTAACAAATGGTTATCAACACGGAGGTGTTTTTCCCGACGCTCGGACCCGTCCACACGTCTTTCATTAAAAAAATCTCCTTTAACAGTGGAATATCCGGATAAAATGCTGAAACCGACTTCTTCTGAAACTTCTCTGTTCTCTCACGACGTCCTGGATCAATAGAGCCTAAAATGTGGAGGTTTTAAGCTTGAAGCAGGCTGATGACGCTGCCTGAGAGCGCTGCACGACGTCTCGCACCGTGAAAAGTGTTGTGAAAGTGTAGGAACACGGACCCACAACAGGGAGCGCAAATGAACGGACAATGGAGAAGATAAATAACAAGTTTTACTATTGTGAAACGAGCACAACCAATACAACAATCAACAATTTGGGGATAGCCGAATTCTGCTGGTGTCGTGTGGGCAGGCTCGAAGGTAGGAGACGTCCGTCCAGGTCGAACCGGAACCATCCAGATTTCCTCTGCCACCGAACCCTGGAAGTACTGGAACCGCCAAGTCCCGAATTCCCAGGTGGCCACTGCCTCCGCTCGTCGGATCCGGTACTGCTGGCAAGAGAGAGCAACAACACACAGGTGTGGATGCGGCTGCACCCAGTAACACGGAGAGGGGAGAAGCTGCCTCCACCTCTCGTCCCAAAAAAGCAGGAAGGTGAGTACTTATCTAGTCACTCGGCCTGCGGTAGTCCGCTGTCCTGAAAGGTTTAACAAGTTTATCGATTAACACAGAATATGCTGCAGAGAATGTTACCTCTATCTCAAGGCGATATCTCGGCATCGAGGTGGAGACGCCGTCCTGATGATATACCTCCGTGCTGAGTGGAGTCAGCTGTGTCCGGTAATGGGTGACAGCTGTCACCCTGGCTGCTCTCATCAGGCGGCAGCGCCCTCTGGTGCCTGGAGCCCGCACTCCAGGCAGGGCGCCCTCTGGTGGTGGTGGGCCAGCAGTACCTCCTCTTCAGCGGCCCACACAACAGGACCCCCCCCTCAACGGGCGCCTCCTGGCGCACGACCGGGCTTGTCCGGATGGCGACGGTAGAAGTCGGCCAGGAGGGCCGGGTCCAGGATGAAGCCCTTCTTCACCCAGGAGCGTTCTTCGGGGCCGTACCCCTCCCAGTCCACCAGGTACTGAAAACCCTGGCCCATTCGACGGACATCGAGGAGCCGGTGCACGGTCCAAGCCGGTTCCCCGTCGATGATCTGGGCAGGAGGTGGTGCCGGACCCGGGGTGCAGAGGGGTGAGGTGTGATGGGGTTTTATCCGGGAGACATGAAACACTGGGTGAATCCGCAGCGAGGCCGGAAGCTGAAGCCTCACTGCGGCGGGATTGATGACTTTGAGGATCTTGAAGGGACCGATGTATCGTTCTTGGAGCTTGGGGGAGTCCACTTGAAGGGGAATGTCCTTGGTGGACAACCACACTTCCTGCCCAGGACGATACGTGGGGGCCGGGGCCCGCCGCCGGTCTGCATGTTTCTTCGCCCTTGTCCGGGCCTTCAACAAAGCAGAGCGGGCAGCACGCCACACCCGACGGCACTTCCGTAGGTGGGACTGGACCGAGGGCACACCGACCTCTCCCTCGACCACCGGAAACAAGGGGGGCTGATACCCCAAGCACACCTCAAACGGGGAGAGGCCGGTGGCTGATGACACTTGGCTGTTGTGGGCGTACTCGATCCAGGCCAGGTGGGTACTCCAGGCCGTCGGGTGCGCGGCTGTCACACAGCGTAGTGTCTGCTCCAATTCTTGGTTGGCCCGCTCTGCTTGCCCGTTGGTCTGGGGGTGGTACCCGGACGAAAGGCTGACCGAGGCCCCCAGTTCCCGGCAGAAGCTCCTCCAAACGTGTGAGGTAAACTGGGGACCGCGATCGGAGACGATGTCTGATGGTATACCATGCAGACGGACGACGTGGTGAACCAGGAGGTCCGCTGTCTCCTGGGCCGTTGGGAGCTTCGGGAGGGCCACGAAGTGGGCCGCCTTGGAGAAACGGTCCACTATCGTGAAGACGACGGTGTTTCCCTGGGACGGCGGGAGACCCGTGACAAAGTCCAGGCCGATGTGGGACCAGGGGCGATGAGGCACGGGCAGTGGCTGTAGCTGCCCTGAGGTCTTTCTGTGGTCGGCCTTGCCCCTGGCGCAGGTGGTACAGGCCTGGACGTAGTCCCGGACGTCGGCCTCCAGGGATGCCCACCAGAAGCGTTGCCGGACGACTGTCACGGTCCTACGCACCCCAGGGTGACAGGAGAGTTTAGAACCGTGACAGAAGTCCAGGACTGCAGCCCTAGCTTCTGGTGGGACGTATAGTCTGTTCTTTGGTCTGTTTCCGGGGTCCGGGTCACGGGTCAGGGCCTCCCGGACGGTCTTCTCCACGTCCCAGGTGAGGGCAGCCACGATAGCGGACTCCGGGATGATGGGATCCGGGGGATCCGACGGTTCCGTTTTGACTTCGTCTTCGTGCACCCGGGACAATGCATCCGATCTTTGTTTCTTGGTCCCGGGACGGTAGGTAATCCGGAAGTCAAAACGGCCAAAGAACAGTGACCAGCGGGCTTGCCTGGGGTTCAGCCGCTTGGCGGTCCTGATGTACTCCAGGTTCCGATGGTCAGTGAAAACCGTGAATGGCACGGCTGTTCCCTCCAACAGATGTCTCCACTCTTCGAGGGCCTCTTTCACAGCAAGGAGTTCCCGATTGCCGACGTCATAGTTCCGTTCAGCGGGGGTCAACCTGCGGGAAAAATAGGCACACGGGTGAAGGACCTTATCGGTCTTCCCGCTCTGGGAGAGCACCGCTCCTATCCCTGAGTCCGAGGCATCCACTTCAACCACTAACTGGCGGCTAGGATCGGGCTGCACCAGAACTGGTGCAGACGAAAAGCGCCGTTTCAACTCCTTGAACGCGGCTTCGCACCGATCCGACCAGGTGAAGGGGACTTTTGGTGAGGTCAGGGCTGTCAGGGGGCTAACTACCTGACTGTAGCCCTTAATGAACCTCCTGTAGAAATTAGCGAAGCCGAGGAACTGTTGCAGCTTCCTACGGCTTGTGGGTTGGGGCCAATCTCTCACCGCCGCAACCTTGGCCGGATCAGGGGCGACGGAGTTGGAGGAGATGATAAACCCCAGGAAGGACAAAGAAGTGCGGTGGAATTCACACTTCTCGCCCTTCACAAACAGGCGGTTCTCCAACAACCGCTGCAGGACCTGACGGACATGCCGGACATGAGTCTCAGGATCCGGGGAAAAGATGAGTATATCGTCCAGATACACGAAGACGAACCGGTGCAGGAAGTCCCGCAAGACATCGTTTACCAACGCTTGGAAAGTCGCGGGAGCATTAGTGAGACCGAACGGCATGACCAGGTACTCAAAATGGCCTAACGGGGTGTTAAATGCCGTCTTCCATTCGTCTCCCTTCCGGATCCGAACCAAATGATACGCATTCCTAAGATCAAGCTTGGTGAAGATTTTGGCTCCATGCAAGGGGGTGAACACTGAATCCAACAAGGGCAACGGGTATCGATTGCGAACCGTGATTTCGTTCAACCCCCTATAATCAATGCATGGACGAAGCCCGCCATCCTTTTTACCCACAAAAAAGAAACCAGCACCCATCGGAGAGGTGGAATTCCGGATCAACCCGGCAGCTAATGAGTCCCGGATGTAGGTCTCCATTGATTCACGCTCCGGCCGTGAGAGGTTGTACAGCCTACTGGACGGGAACTCTCTGCCTGGAACCAAATCAATGGCACAATCATACGGGCGGTGGGGAGGAAGCGTGAGAGCCAGATCCTTGCTGAACACGTCAGCGAGGTCATGGTACTCCGCCGGCACCGCCTTCAGATTGGGCGGGACTCGGACCTCCTCCTTAGCTTGGGAGCCGGGAGGAACCGAGGAACCTAGACACTCCCGATGGCAGGTTTCGCTCCACTGAACCACTACCCCGGACGGCCAATCGATCCGGGGATTGTGTTTTAGCATCCATGGAAAACCCAAAACCACACGGGAGGTGGCCTGAGTCACAAAGAACTCGATCACCTCCCGGTGGTTACCTGACACCACCAGAGTTACTGGAGGTGTCTTATGCGTGATTGGTGGGAGTAGGGAGCCATCTAGTGCCCGAGCCTGCACAGGCGAGGTAAGAGCCACCAGAGGGAGCCCTATCTCCCTCGCCCATCTACTGTCTAGCAGATTCCCCTCGGAGCCCGTGTCCACCAGTGCTGGGGCCTTCAGGGTTGAATCCTCAAACAGGATCGTGACTGGGAGTCGTGTGGCAATGTGGGTGTGTCCCACGTGAATGTTTCGGCCCACCCCTGGCCCAGTCTCTAGGGGCGGGCGTTGGAGTTTAACCGCTCGGGGCAGTCGTTTGCCAGATGCTCAATCGAGCCACAAACAAAACAAGCTCCGTGGGCCCGCCTCCTTTGTGCTCCAGGTGCCCTAAATGTTGCCCTGCTCGTGTCCATAGCTTCGTCAGCAGGGGGAGCCGTAGGAGCACGGAGCGCAGGAACAGAGGAGCGTGGGGAGGGCGGAGCTCGGTCGGAACCGGAAGGGAGAGGGACGACGCGTGCCTGGCCACGCCCTTCGCCTCGTTCCCGACGGCGTTCCTCTAGCCGGTTGTCGAGTCGTATGACTAGATCGATGAGCCCATCTAAATCCCGCGGTTCGTCCTTCGCCACCAGGTGCTCTTTTAGGACCAGTGACAGTCCGTTTACAAAGGCGGCGCGGAGGGCAGTGCTATTCCAGCCGGATCTCGCCGCCGCGATGCGGAAGGCGACTGCATAGGCAGCTGCGCTCCGACGCCCCTGTCTTATTGACAGTAGCGCGGTTGAAGCGGTCTCTCCTCTATTGGGATGATCGAACACCGTTCTGAGCTCCCGCACAAACCCATCGTATGTATGAAGGAGCCGTGAGTTCTGCTCCCAGAGCGCTGTAGCCCAAGCGCGTGCCTCCCCGCGAAGCAGGTTTATTACATAAGCTACTTTGCTAGCGTCAGTCGCGTACATCACGGGACGCTGTGCGAAGACGAGCGAACACTGCATCAAAAAATCCGCGCACGTCTCCACACAGCCTCCGTACGGTTCTGGAGGGCTTATGTATGCTTCTGGGGACGGAGGGAGGGGCCGTTGAACGACCAGTGGAACGTCACTATTACGTGCAGGGTCCTCGGGAGGGAGAGCCGCAGCGGCGCCCGAAGGGCGTGCTTCCACTTGTGCGGCGAGAGCCTCCACCCTGCGGTTTAGGAGAACGTTCTGCTCGGTCATTAAATCCATCCGAGTGGTGAAAGCGGTGAGGATCCGCTGCAACTCACCGATTACCCCTCCCGAAGACGCCGACGCTCCCTGTTCTTCCATTGGCCGTTCAACAGCCGGTTGACGCCCCTCGGGATCCATGACGCTGGCCGAGATATCCTGTTGTGAAAGTGTAGGAACACGGACCCACAACAGGGAGCGCAAATGAACGGACAATGGAGAAGATAAATAACAAGTTTTACTATTGTGAAACGAGCACAACCAATACAACAATCAACAATTTGGGGATAGCCGAATTCTGCTGGTGTCATGTGGGCAGGCTCGAAGGTAGGAGACGTCCGTCCAGGTCGAACCGGAACCATCCAGATTTCCTCTGCCACCGAACCCTGGAAGTACTGGAACCGCCAAGTCCCGAATTCCCAGGTGGCCACTGCCTCCGCTCGTCGGATCCGGTACTGCTGGCAAGAGAGAGCAACAACACACAGGTGTGGATGCGGCTGCACCCAGTAACACGGAGAGGGGAGAAGCTGCCTCCACCTCTCGTCCCAAAAAAGCAGGAAGGTGAGTACTTATCTAGTCACTCGGCCTGCGGTAGTCCGCTGTCCTGAAAGGTTTAACAAGTTTATCGATTAACACAGAATATGCTGCAGAGAATGTTACCTCTATCTCAAGGCGATATCTCGGCATCGAGGTGGAGACGCCGTCCTGATGATATACCTCCGTGCTGAGTGGAGTCAGCTGTGTCCGGTAATGGGTGACAGCTGTCACCCTGGCTGCTCTCATCAGGCGGCAGCGCCCTCTGGTGCCTGGAGCCCGCACTCCAGGCAGGGCGCCCTCTGGTGGTGGTGGGCCAGCAGTACCTCCTCTTCAGCGGCCCACACAACAAAAAGTCCTTAAAGCGACAGAATCACCTCAAAATCTCTCATCAGCTGTTAAAATTTTCACTGAAAACCAGCTTAATTTTTCGAACCATGTCCACTTCGATGTGTCTCACAGGTTTAGAAAAAATTTTGTTCAAACAAAGCGCCAGTCTCTCAGCAACTTCTCAGACAAAGGAATTCCGACGAGGGGCTGGACGACTCCTCCCACAAGGAGTGCTCACAGGCGAATGACGTCACCGACAGGCATGGAAAAACTCACGCATGCGCACGAGGGTTCAAGCATGTCTGATGTAAAAACATATGAATGAAATCCATATAGTTTTTGAAAAAAATAAAAAGGACCTATACTTTACGGACAGCCCTCGTATTGTTCACAAACCAGTCTAAATCTGTGATAGTGAGCACTTCTCCTTTGCTGAGATAATCCATCCCACCTCACAGGTGTGCCATATCAAGATGCTGATTAGACACCATGATTAGTGCACAGGTGTGCCTTAGACTGCCCACAATAAAAGGCCACTCTGAAAGGTGCAGTTTTATCACACAGCACAATGCCACAGATGTCGCAAGATTTGAGGGAGCGTGCAATTGGCATGCTGACAGCAGGAATGTCAACCAGAGCTGTTGCTCGTGTATTGAATGTTCATTACCATAAGCCGTCTCCAAAGGCATTTCAGAGAATTTGGCAGTACATCCAACCAGCCTCACAACCGCAGACCACGTGTAACCACACCAGCCCAGGACCTCCACATCCAGCATGTTCACCTCCAAGATCGTCTGAGACCAGCCACTCGGACAGCTGCTGAAACAATCGGTTTGCATAACCAAAGAATTTCTGCACAAACTGTCAGAAACTGTCTCAGGGAAGCTCATCTGCATGCTCGTCGTCCTCATCGGGGTCTCGACCTGACTCTAGTTCGTCGTTGTAACCGACTTGAGTGGGCAAAGGCTCACATTCGCTGGCGTTTGGCACGTTGGAGAGGTGTTCTCTTCACGGATGAATCCCGGTTCACACTGTCCAGGGCAGATGGCAGACAGCGTGTGTGGCGTCGTGTGGGTGAGCGGTTTTCTGATGTCAATGTTGTGGATCGAGTGGCCCATGGTGGCGGTGGGGTTATGGTATGGGCAGGCGTCTATTATGGATGAAGAACACAGGTGCATTTTATTGATGGCATTTTGAATGCACAGAGATACCGTGACGAGATCCGGAGGCCCATTGTTGTGCCATACATCCAAGAACATCACCTCATGTTGCAGCAGGATAATGCACGGCCCCATGTTGCAAGGATTTGTACACAATTCTTGGAAGCTGAAAATGTCCCAGTTCTTGCATGGCCGGCATACTCACCGGACATGTCACCCATTGAGCATGTTTGGGATGCTCTGGACCGGTGTATACGACAGCGTGTACCAGTTCCTGCCAATATCCAGCAACTTCGCACAGCCATTGAAGAGGAGTGGACCAACATTCCACAGGCCACAATTGACAACCTGATCAACTCTATGCGAAGGAGATGTGTTGCACTGCATGAGGCAAATGGTGGTCACACCAGATACTGACTGGTATCCCCCCCCCATAAAACAAAACTGCACCTTTCAGAGTGGCCTTTTATTGTGGACAATCTAAGGCACACCTGTGCACTAATCATGGTGTCTAATCAGCATCTTGATATGGCACACCTGTGAGGTGGGATGGATTATCTCAGCAAAGGAGAAGTGCTCACTATCACAGATTTAGACTGGTTTGTGAACAATATTTGAGGGAAATGGTGATATTGTGTATGTGGAAAAAGTTTTAGATCTTTGAGTTCATCTCATACAAAATGGGAGCAAAACCAAAAGTGTTGCATTTATATTTTTGTTGAGTGTATAACTATAAAATATACATCAAAATCAATAATCACAAATGTTAATTTTTGGGTCAAAGTATGTTTTTCCTCTCTGATTTGCACCAAACCTGCTCCATGTATGGAGGTGTTGTCTGGAATTGATTTCTAAGTGGGAGAACTTGCAAGATCACAGGGTGTTCAAATAATTATTTTCCTCACTGTATATGCCACACATATTATACGCACTGCAGGCAGGGTGATTTCCAATCCTTCTCACCCTGCCAGCTCCTTCTTTAAACCCCTTCCCTCAGAAAAGACATTCCAGAGCAGACATCATGTCTCAAGGACGGTACGTCCAGAAAGTATTTACAGCGGTTCACTTTTTCCACATTTTATGTTCCAGGCTTATTTCAGAATGGAGTAAATTCATTTTTCCCCTCAAAATTCTACTCACAACACCCCATAATGACAACATGAAAACCTTTTTTTTTTATTTTTGCAAATCTATTAAAAATAAAAACTAAGAAATCACATGTACATAAGTATTCACACCCTTTGCTCAGTACTTTGTTGATGCACCTTTGACAGCAATTACAGCCTCAAGTCTTCTTGAATATGATACCACAAGCTTAGCACACCTTAGATGATGCTGACCACTGTGCTCATTGGGACCTTCAAAGCAGCAGAAATGATTCTGTCCCCTTCCCTCGATTTGTGCCTCTAGACAATCCTGTCTCAGAGGTCTTCAGACAATTCCTTTGACTTCATGCTTGTTTTATGCTCTGACATGCACGGTCAACTGTGGGACCTTATATATAGACAGGTGTGTGCCTTTTGAAATCATGTCCAATCAACTAAATTTACCCCAGATGGACCTAAGTAAGCTGTACAAACATCTCAAGGATGATCAGTGGAAACAGGATGCACCTGAGCTTAATTTTGAGCTTGATGGCGAAGGCTATGAATACTTATGTACTTGTGATTTCTTAGTTGTTTTTTTGTATTACATCCACCAAGGACCTAATAAAATCATTGGCATTTATTTATTTACTTGTCTGACTGTTAGCCGGATTATGTCAAAATTACTGCATTGATTTTGACAAAGTTTTCACCACAGATAGGTATTAGGCCATGGAAGACTCCATTAAATTTTGTAGGTGATTCGGATACAGATTCTGGATCAAGATTTGACTTTATATAGGCTGTGAAGGATTGCGTCAAAACTACTTTAGGGATTCTCACCAAATTTGCACCACAGATAAGATATTAGGCCATGGAAGACTCCACTGATGTTTGGGGGAGATCCGGATCTGGATTCTGGATCAAGATTTGACTTCATATAGACTTTGAAAGATTTTGTCAAAACTTAACAGATTTTCACTAAATGTTGGTGTTCGGCCTTGGAAGACTCAATTAAATTTTAGAGGTGATTTGGATCCAGATTTGGATTTTGGATCAAGATTTCCCTTTGTAGACATTTAAGGATTACGTCAAATCTACAGCATGCATTTTTACGAAATTTTCACCACTATTAGATATTAGGCAATTTATGACTCCATTAAATTTTGGAGGTGATCCAGATTCTAGACCAAGATTTCACTCTATATACTCTTTGAAGGATTACATCAAAATTACTTCATGGATTCTCACCAAATTTGCACCACAGATAGATATTAGGGCATGAAAGACTCCACTGAATTTTGGAGGTGATCCAGATCTAGATTCTGAATCAAGATTTCACTTTATATAGGGTTTGAAGGATTATATCAAAACTACTTTAACAGATTTTCACCACACATTGGTGTTAGGCCTTGGAAGACCATTACATTTTGGATGTGATCTGGATTCAGGATCAGGATTTCCCTTTGCAGACTTTTACGGATTACGGCAAATCTACCGCACAAATTTTTATGAAATTTTCATCACTGATAGATGTTAGGCATTTTATAATTCCATTAATTCTTGGAGGTGATCCAGATTCTGCATCAAGATTTCACTTTATACTCTTTGAAGGATTACATCCAAATAACTTCATGGATTCTCACCAAATTTGCAGCACAGATAGATATTAGGGCATGGAAGACTCCACTGAATTTTGGAGTTGATCAGTGTCCAGCTCCAGATTCTGGCTCAGGATTTGTTGGGAGTGATCCGGATTAATATGCAGGTTCTGCAGCAGAAAGATACAACATCACAATGTAAAATCAAGATCAATAAGACGGTACTTTGTTTCAGCTTGTGAATCTGGATCCAGGTAAAGTCTGGGTCACGATGTGAACTACATATCTTTAATTTTGAGTCCTCGTCAACCCTTGGCGGACATCAGAAATTTCCGATTGCTCTTGTTTTTAAAAAAATTGCAAAAATCTCGAGGAAAAAATCTTTAGGGAATCCTTGGGTACAGCTGGAATAATTTCATGTCAAATACGTGACACAGTGGCTTAGTGGTTAGCTCAATTCAATTTATTTAATTTGTATAGCACCAAATCACAACAAAGTTGCCTCAAGGCACTTCACACAAGTAAGGTCTAACTTTACCAACCCCTAAAGCAAACACACAGGCGACAGTGGTAAGGAAAAACGTACTGTGATGATTTGAGTAAGAAACCTCAAGCAGACCAGACTCAAAGGGGTGACCCTCTGCTTGGGCCATGGTACCGACACAATTAACAATATGAATATACAGGAACTTTTGGGAGTCCATGCTGGTGCACAGGACGGGAGCCCTCCAGAAGAAGACACCCACTCCCATATGTAGATGGAGCCACACCTCAAACAGAGAGGAAAAAAACAGAATCAGGTGGCAGAAAGACAACAAATACAGTATAATTTGTCAGCATTAAGCAACAAGAAAAACAAGAGATACTAAGGTGATCGCAGGCCACTAGCCCTAAGCTTCAGTAAAAGACCCGTCTTTTGCAGTCTGAGAAACCAACATTTGTTTGTTTGAAATAGTGAGAAATGCTGGTTTCTCAATATGCAAAAGATAGAGATCCATGCCCTAATTTTTCTGGGTCTGGCTCAAAACTTCTCATTCGTGCCTCCTAGGTGTGAGTGACAGTGTAAATAAATTTCTGTCTGTGTCAGTTCTGCAATAAACTGACGACCTGTCCAGGGTGTGCCCTGTATCTCGGGGTACACTCTGGATGCTGGGATAGACTCCAGCCTCCTTTGACCGTTAGCTGACTATACATTGGGTCTTGGGTCCAAGTGGGTGTAGAAAATGAATGAATATAAATGAAAGGTTTCGTAGGGAGACTCGGATGAGGTGTGCCAGTTGTGCTCTGAGGTGACGTGCTACATTTTGGCTGTGAAGTATGCTTCTTTGGGCATGACCTAGGATTTTTTTTTTTTATAAATGTGTTAATTGAGTTTTAATGGTTTACACAAAGACATTTTAATACATACATTTTTCCAGCAAAGAGAAATCAAGTGTCTAGCCTGTACTAAACATAAGTCAGTATTTTTTTTTTCTCTTTGCTGTTTAGGATACAGCCCTTTGGATATAAATTAAGAATACAAAGTGCAGGACAGTCGGGTACTGGATTCTGGGTCAGCTGAGAAGTGCATTTTTTGAACTTCATTCCAGAACTTTGTATCTCAGGACAGTCCCACAGACTGTGAAATAAGATGTCCTTTTCAACATTGCAGTTAACACAGATATCAGGAATATTTGGATTCATCTTATTCAGTCTGCCTGGAGTAATGTATATTCTCTTAATCCAATTATATTGAACCTGTCTGAGATGGGTATTTACTGTTTGAAGTTGAGCTTTTGAGCACACCTTTTTCCAGTCCTCCTCCAAGATAGCTTTTTGCAAGTCAGTTACCCATTGAGTTTTTCTATACTCAGTAGAGTCTTTATGATTCCTCACCAGTATGTTATAAAGGATATCTGACCCTTGCCAGTACAATTATTCACTGCTATATTTTCTAATCGGGACAAAAGGGGTTGGATAGAAGAGTGCATCTGTGCATAAACAAAACTTCTTAACTCTAAATATTTAAATAGGTGTGTCAGAGGAGTATCATATTCATTTCTGAGTTCTTCAAATGAAGCTAGTTTGCCTTCCTTATATAGATCCGTAACTTTACAAATGCTCTTTGTTGCCCACATTTTAAAACCATGGTCTTTTCTGGCAGGAGAGAAGTTATCATTCCCCCATATCGGTGAAAATACTGAAAGCACAGTAGATTCACCAAAAAATGATTGTACATTGTGCCAGATATTGTGTTTCTCACAATGGGTTTATAAGTAAGCCGCTTCAATCTTTTTGACAGATGCAGAGTAGAAATAAGTGTCAAGTTGCAGGCCTTTAGTGCAAACACTTTCAAGTTGTACCCGTGGTAAGCAAGGTTCAGGCGAAAACCAGTGCATTGCAGCTCTAATTTGAGCAGCCCAGAAATACCATTGTAAATTGGGTAGTTGTAACCCTCTTCTCTCATACCGCAGGTAAAGAAGTAATATAGTCTCAACTTTGACCTTCTGTTATTCCATATAAACTTTGTAAATAGTTGCTTCATTTTTTAGTAGAACTGTGGTGGTGGGGATAAAGGGACCGATTGAAATAGATATAACAGATATAAAAACTTTGGTAGTATATTCATCTTGATTATATTTATATGTCCCAATAGAGAGATTGGCATTGATGACCACCTATTCATGAATTCAATTACTGTAGAAATCACATAATGATAGTTACTAAATCTTTAATGATTTGGGTAATGGTGATACCAAGATATGTAAATCCATTTATTGCATTATTGAAAGGGTGGTTTGTCACCGGATTTATTTACTCTCGCTTGTTCATGAATATGATAGGATTTTGTTTCATTTATGTTAAAGCCTGAAAATTTTCCAAATGTGTCACTTAAGAATGTTAGAAGTAGACTTCCGCCTACGTCATGGCCTAGAGCGACACGTGTTCCCTCGGCTCCGACAGATCTTGTCAGATATACCCGAAACCTGACATATAACTGACAGATGAACATCTATTACGTGATAAAGAAACAGTAGTGAACATGTCCAACCAGAAGGCGCAAAGAAAAGACCCGAAAGGAAGTAAAAATGATGAAGTGAAGGTAGGCCAAAAGCTGCTAACGCTAACTGAGGCTATGGCTACCGATGCTACACAAGTCCCATTGAAACCTATGGAAGAAGCTAACCCGGAAAATGCAGTGCTAACCGAATTGCGGAAACTTAGACAAGAGAATGCATTTTCGTTTCAAGAATTAAAGGACTCCTCTAACAGGCCTTAGACTAAATTGGAGGAACTTAGGCAAAAAACGGATAGTCTCGAGGGAAGAGTGACGGAAGCGGAGAAAAGAGTGAGTGATGTGGAAGACAGGCACACAAAACATGAGCGGATGCTAAGCTACTTGCTCCGCCGAGAGGCTGAGCTAGTAAACAAATGTGATGACATCGAAAACCGCATTCGCCGCAATAATATAAGAATCTACGGGATACCAGAGTTAGTCGAGAAAGACAATATGATGACTTTTGTGACAGACTTCCTGAAAAGTACATTGGAGCTAGAGGATGGGACTGATATTAGACTGGAAAGAGCGCACCGAGCCCTCGGGCAGAGACCCAAAGACACGGCGCCACCGCGGTCAATTATTGTACGCTTTCTGGACTTTCGAGTGAAACAAGCAGTGCTACAACAGGCATGGAAACAACGTAACATTCAATACTTGTGCCACAGAGTCTACTTTGACCAGGATTACTCGTCTGATGTGCAGAGAAAGAGAAAGACAGTCCGAGAAGTGATAAAGAAGCTTAAAGAGTGCAACATCAAAGCGCAGTCGCGGTATCCTGCTCAGCTGAGAATCTTTCTTGCATCAGGCACTAAAGTTTTCCACTCGCTGCTGGAGGCACGCTCTACATTGGAAGAGCTGGGTGTGAAAGTGGAGATAGACGACAGAGAAGCTCTGGAAATGGAACTGGACCAAAACGCCTGGACAACACAATTCGGCGGGAGGAGGAGCCAATGCCAACCGAAAACATCAGAGATAAGATGTTGTGTGTTGGGGGGTGTGGCTGGATGTTTTGGTGTTCTTTTCTTTTCTTTGCTCTTCAGGTGGCATGGAAACTGATTTGTCTGTGGAGAAGGTGCTGGCTGAAGAGTCCTCACCCTCATCAACATCATGTGTAGCACCTGTGACTGGTGCTCACATGCAACCTTAAAGACTTTCAGCTGAAGCAGATAATTGGATGGCGTTCTGCATTTAAGGCATGTGTGATTCAAGCAGAACTGCCGGGAACTCGACCTTGTGATGTTCGTTTGTGAGACGCTGAGGACCGCGCCTGGGTTTGACACACCGAGCCCGTGAAGCAAGGAAGGGTGAGGACACATGCTGTCAGCACACATCAAAGGTGATTAAGTGTTTGACTAATTGTTGATAGTAACTTGGTGTTTTGTTACACAGTATACTTGAATTGTGATGAGAATTGTGCAGCTTGCTTCTCACTGCTGTGGCGTGCGGATAAGTGATCCTCCACCTGTTGTGAGAAGCTGCTCATTTGCATAAAGTTAAAAAAGATACAGACCTGAATGTGTTGCTGATAGCGTGTGTCTTTTGAAAGATATTGTTGTAACTGCTGACTTACCTCACCTCTTCTTTGCTTCACAGAGAGTCAGTTTGTCGTGTCCACCTGGGGGGTGTTTGGCGGTGGTAGTGGGTCCAGGAGCGCCGGGCTTTGATCCTTGCGGGCGCTGGAGAGCGTGCCAACAGTCACTCCACCAGAAGGACGCTATTTTTGTTTTTACACTTTTTATGCACAGCGGGTTAAATAAATATATTGTTTTTGGAACCGCTTTTCTGGTTATTTGTAGCGCTGGGTTCCGTCTGACGCAGGTCCGCTCCTCAACCCACGTCGACACATAACAGTAGTTCCCGGCCATTCCATAATGGACCCAGCGGCAGAGGCGGTTCCTTTTGCCGAAAAAGTTCAAGAACACTTGGAGAAAATATGGGAGCAATTACAGCATCTCGCAAACCAAATTAAACAAACAGACGCCCGTGTTACGGAGCTTGCAGCGCAAGCCGTTCCGCTTCCTGCTGCTCCAGCTGCGGCACCATCGATACTAGTGCAGATAACTCCGTCACCCAGAGATTCGGCGTCCGAACCGATTGTTTGTCGTCCGGAGCCTTGTGCGGTGATGCAATGTTCTCTGGTTTCTGCTCAGTCAGGTTGGAGCGCCTCAGCTTTACGAGGAATGTTTGTAGATGGGTTAAATGAGTCATTAAAAGACGAGCTGGCAGTCCGTGACGAGCCAAACGATTTAGATGAGCTAATATCGTTGGTGATTCGTCTAGATGATCGGATGAAGGAGCATGGACGCGAGAGAGGACGCCCATCAGAGCGGGTTTTTTCGTCTCGGGGCTTTCCCCGACACAGATCTGGGCCGCCTCTTCTTCGCCCCACTGAGGCTCCTCCGACGGGACCTCTGGCTCCTCCTGTTGACGAGCCCATGCAGCTCGGTCGAGCAGAGATTACTGTATTGCCCCGACATATAAATGTCAAGAAAAATAATGGTGACGTATCTCCAGGTGTTCTGGGACAGGCAAAATAACACACATAAAAAAAAAAAAAAAAAAAAAATCTAGCATGAGTAAATGTTTTGTTTTCTTTAAATAGGGGTTATAATTGTATGGGGAGTCAGAGGCGTATCTGGTGGAGTGACTGTTAGGCGGTTAGAAGTCCACCTGGGCTCACGTCATTGTTAAATTTTATGTGTTTTTAGGTATTTTCTGTTTGGGTTGTTGGGTCGTTTTATTTTGTTGTTTTTTATTTCTCTACATCCCTAACCCCAACCTCACTTGCCCCAAGACCGTTTGTCTTGTGGGTTGTGGGGTGGTGCAGGTTGGTCACGCTGAGCATTCTCAGAAGACCTCTGCACCTAGGGGGGGGGGGGGGGGGGGGGGGGGGTGTTAGAGGCGTTTTTCTTGGTTTGGTTAGGGCCCGGTTCCACTCCAGCCTCGGTGAGCCTTTGTACCGTTCGTCATTGGTGTTGCCGGGGTGTGGTGCAGCGGAGACTTACCTCAGTCGGAGGGGTGGGCCGATCTGTTGCCGTTCGCCATTTCGGTAGTTCCACCCCTCCCGAGAGGCTGGGGTATGGTCGAGTTGGGGCACCGGACGTATTTCCGGTTCTCCGCTGCGCCTTGGGGTTGGAGCTGGGTTAGTTTTTTCCTGTTCCCTTCTCCGGCTTAATGTTTTGAGCCGTTCGCCAAAGTTGAGCCGCCGAGGGGCTCTGGGAGGGACCCGGGGTCTTTCGGGGTGCCGGGGAGGGTAACAGGGTTTACGGTCGTTTATATCCCCCCGGGGTTGTTTTTGGTAGTCTTCCGGGGGTTGATTTTTGATTTTGTTCTGTTTCCTTCCGGGTTCCACCTCCAGGGTTGATGGGACGGTCCTCTGGGGGGGAATTGGCTTGGGGCCAACTAGCCAAGTGTGACCGGGTCTGGGGTTCCAGGGTTGTGGGGAGGGTACCTCCTGGGGTTGATGGTACGGTCCTCTGGGGGGCGCCATTTGCTCCATGTACACCTGGGGACCTTTGTGGGATTATGGTTCTGGCTGTTCCTCCTGGAACTGGCGATGAAGGCCTTCTGGGGGGGGGGGGGGGGGGTTGGGCTCTGCAGGTCATTCTGGGGGGGTTGTTTGTTGTTTTTCTTTTATGCATTTACGTTTGTATTGTGTTTGTGGGGCTGTGTTGGGTTTTTGCGTTTGGGAGTTTTTCTTTTCTTCCCGGGGTTTGATGGGATGGTCCCCTGGGGAGGTTTTGGGTGGGTTTATGTTTTTTTCTGTGTTGAATTGTACTGGGGAATGTTTTGGGGCTTTTGTTGATTCCAGCCGGCCTTCCAGCTGCGGTGCCTGTCCTGCTGTCTGTGGTGGACCTTAGGAGCGTGGTGCTGTCTGCTTCCTGGCGTGGACCCCGGAGGGAGGTGCTGTTCTCGGGCCTGGTCTGTTCGGTCGTCGGGAGGCTTCCCGTTGATGGGGGGGTACTGTTGTGTGTTGGGGGGTGTGGCTGGATGTTTTGGTGTTCTTTTCTTTTCTTTGCTCTTCAGGTGGCATGGAAACTGATTTGTCTGTGGAGAAGGTGCTGGCTGAAGAGTCCTCACCCTCAACATCATGTGTAGCACCTGTGACTGGTGCTCACATGCAACCTTAAAGACTTTCAGCTGAAGCAGATAATTGGATGGCGTTCTGCATTTAAGGCATGTGTGATTCAAGCAGAACTGCCGGGAACTCGACCTTGTGATGTTCATTTGTGAGACGCTGAGGACCGCGCCTGGGTTTGACACACCGAGCCCGTGAAGCAAGGAAGGGTGAGGACACATGCTGTCAGCACACATCAAAGGTGATTAAGTGTTTGACTAATTGTTGATAGTAACTTGGTGTTTTGTTACACAGTATACTTGAATTGTGATGAGAATTGTGCAGCTTGCTTCTCACTGCTGTGGCGTGCGGATAAGTGATCCTCCACCTGTTGTGAGAAGCTGCTCATTTGCATAAAGTTAAAAAAGATACAGACCTGAATGTGTTGCTGATAGCGTGTGTCTTTTGAAAGATATTGTTGTAACTGCTGACTTACCTCACCTCTTCTTTGCTTCACAGAGAGTCAGTTTGTCGTGTCCACCTGGGGGGTGTTTGGCGGTGGTAGTGGGTCCAAGAGCGCCGGGCTTTGATCCTTGCGGGCGCTGGAGAGCGTGCCAACAGTCACTCCACCAGAAGGACGCTATTTTTGTTTTTACACTTTTTATGCACAGCGGGTTAAATAAATATATTGTTTTTGGAACCGCTTTTCTGGTTATTTGTAGCCCTGGGTTCCTTCTGACGCAGGTCCGCTCCTCAACCCGCGTCGACACATAACATAAGAAGTTTTCTTCAATGGGACGGAATGTAGGGAAATATAATAATTTGCGGATGACTGAAGAAGACATACGCATAATCATCACTTGGTCGAACTGTTAGATCTTAAAATAAGTATAACATGAATGGGGAAAAATAAATATAATTTCATAAAATAGATAAAAGACAAAAAAAAGTATAATAATGACTGAAAAAATAGCACTAAATAAACTTAAAAAAGAAAGAAAGACAAGTAGTAATGTTAAATAAGAAAGGGGGTTTCGGTTCAATAAGTAAATAAAATTTGAATCAGATCTGCGGGGGGTTGGGGGGTAAGCAATTTACAACAATGAGAGCTTGGCCTTTATGGTGATCTAAACATAATCACAGGATTTCCTGGGAGATCGTCGCTGCTGCACTGAGTGCAGTTCACCCAGAGAGTTGTTACTCTCTGCCCAAAGGACAACGGGAGTGGCACGTTCATTTCGCACTTATTATCATTAGGGTTTTTTGGGGGGAGGTGTGTCACTGGAGTTCTGGAGGTCTGTTTTGATGTTTCATGTTCTGAAAAATACTTGTTCCAACACAACCAGTTGTTATTCTGTTCTTTGGCTCTCAAGCAACAAGTTTGTATAATGTCATGTTTATTATTTTTTGATTTTACAAATGAACAAACTCAGTGTCATTAGTTACAATATAAATGGTATTAATCATCCCATAAAGAGGAAAAAAATTTTGTCCCAACTAAAAAAAATAAATTGCTCAATTGCATTGCTCCAAGAGACCCAGCTTGATGAAAGAGAACATTTAAAGCTAAGAAGAGAGTGGGTGGGACAAATATTTAGTTCAGCATGTAAAGAAGGTAAAAAAAGAGGAGTAGCCATTTTGTTACATAGGGCTCTAGATTTCATTGTCGAAAAGACTCATAGCGATAGGATGGGGTGTTACATTCTACTGGTGGGCACGATAGGAAATATCAATTCTAAACATACGAGGTCTGTGATGAAAAAAGCGGTCCTTTTTATTTTTTTCAAAAAATAAATGGATTTCATTCATATGTTTTTACGTCAGACAAGCTTGAACCCTCGTGCGCATGCGTGAGTTTTTTCACGTGTGTCAGTGACGTCATTCGCCTGTGGGCAGGCCTTGAGTGAGGAGTGCTCCACCCCGCCCGTCGGAATCTCTTTGTCTGAATAGCCGCTGCAGACGGCGCGCATTGCTTTATCAACATTTTTTCTGGACCTGTGAGGGATATCCGAGTGGACACTATTCGAGAAATTAAGCTGGTTTTCGGTGAAAAGTTTAACGGCTGATGAGAGATTATGGGGTGTTTCTGTCGGTGTAAGGACTTCCCACGGAGCGGGACGTCGCGCAGCTCTTCCAGGCGCCGTCGTCGGCCTGTTTCGACCTGAAAACATTCTAATTTAAGGCTTAATTCACCCAAGACGTCGTGAGAGAACAGAGAAGATTCAGAACAGGCCGGCATGAGGACTTTATGCGGACATTCCACTGTTTAAGGACATTTTGTAATGAAAGACGTGCACGCAAATTCGCCGAGTTGTCACAGAAACAACTCGGCGAATTTGTGTACACCGCGACAGGAAAAACACCTCCGTGTTGAAAACCATTTGTAAAATTCAGGGGGCTTTTGATGGCTTTCAACAAGTGAGTAACTGAGAAATTGTTTAACAGCTTGGGCATGTTCCAACTTGCCCGTTAAGGTTTCCAACGGAGGTGTTTTTCCTGTCGCGACCCCCCTTGGTCAGGTCCGGCCCGACATGCGACTCTGCCCGCACGTTCTTTCATTACAAAATGTCCGTTAACAATGGAATGTCCGAATAAACGCCTCATGCTGACTTCTTCTGAAAGTTCTCTGTCCTCTGACGACTTACTGGGTCAACAGAGCCTGAAATGTGGAAGTTTTCAACTTGAAATGGCGAGATGCTGCCGCCTCGAAGCACAGATCGCCGTCAGGCGCCGTGGGCCGTCCTTAAGCGACACTACCAGACAAAAATCTCTCATCAGCCATTAAAATTTTTACAGAAAACCAGCTGAATTTATTGAATGGTGTCCACTCAGTTGTGCCGTACAGTTTTTGAAAAAATTTTTATCAAACAAAGCAGCAGTCTCTGAGCCATTCCTAAACAATGAAAAAACGATGAGAGGGTGGGCCACTCCTCACTCAAAGACTGCCCACAGGTGAATGACGTAACCGACAGGCGTGAAAAAACTCTTGCATGCCCACGAGGGTTCAATCATGTCTGATGTAATCACACGTGATTCAAATCCATATGGTTTTTGAAAAAAATAAGGTCCGTTACCTTTATCACAGACCTCGTATATGCACCAAACACTGATGACCCCTCTTTTTTTAGAGAAATATCAGAAGTTTTATCTTCTTTTGCAGAAGGGTTTTTGATTGTGGGCGGAGATTACAACTATTCTGAACCAGAAATTGGACCGACAGCCTTTTGAACAAGGACAAATGACAAGAAAATCAAAAGTACTACAAAATATAATGGATCAGATGGGCTTGGTGGATATATGGCGCCATACACACCCCAACAAATGTGACTACACTTTTTTCTCCAAAGTCCATAAGAGTTATTCCAGGATAGACATGTTTTGTGTACCAAAGAAAGATGTATATAAAGTCATTAAATGTCACATAGAATCAATAACCATTTCAGACCATGCCCCAATAATTCTTCAATTAAAGTTAGATGACAACATTGGCCTGAAACAATGGAGATTGAATGTATCCCTCCTGAACGACACCAAAGTGCTACAATACATAAAACAGGAATTGAAAGAATATATGGAAAATAATGATAATGGCGACGTATCAACATCCACTCTCTGGGACTCAGCGAAGGCAGTACTGAGAGGCAAACTCATTGCACTTTCATCTAAAATGAAAAAGGAAAGAGCAAAAGAACAGGCAAGACTGGAGAGAAACATTCTAGATTTAGAAAAAGAACATAAAAGAACTAACGATGAGGGCACATTAAATTCTTTAAAACAGAGACAACTACTTAATGACCTGTTAACATAAAGACCCTACTAATTGCTCATCGTATAGACCAATAAGTTTATTATGTAGTGATTTAAAAATACTATCTTCAATACTGGCTAAAAGAATTCAAACTCATAAATTTTCTGATAGGAACAGACCAAACTGGATTTATCCCAGGTCGATTAGGGACAAACAATATCAATCAATCAATCAATCAATTTTTTTTATATAGCGCCAAATCACAACAAACAGTTGCCCCAAGGCGCTTTATATTGTAAGGCAAGGCCATACAATAATTATGTAAAACCCCAACGGTCAAAACGACCCCCTGTGAGCAAGCACTTGGCTACAGTGGGAAGGAAAAACTCCTTTAACAGGAAGAAACCTCCAGCAGAACCAGGCTCAGGGAGGGGCAGTCTTCTGCTGGGACTGGTTGGGGCTGAGGGAGAGAACCAGGAAAAAGACATGCTGTGGAGGGGAGCAGAGATCGATCACTAATGATTAAATGCAGAGTGGTGCATACAGAGCAAAAAGAGAAAGAAACAGTGCATCATGGGAACCCCCAGCAGTCTACGTCTATAGCAGCATAACTAAGGGATGGTTCAGGGTCACCTGATCCAGCCCTAACTATAAGCTTTAGCAAAAAGGAAAGTTTTAAGCCTAATCTTAAAAGTAGAGAGGGTGTCTGTCTCCCTGATCTGAATTGGGAGCTGGTTCCACAGGAGAGGAGCCTGAAAGCTGAAGGCTCTGCCTCCCATTCTACTCTTACAAACCCTAGGAACTACAAGTAAGCCTGCAGTCTGAGAGCGAAGCGCTCTATTGGGTGATATGGTACTACGAGGTCCCTAAGATAAGATGGGACCTGATTATTCAAAACCTTATAAGTAAGAAGAAGAATTTTAAATTCTGTTCTAGAATTAACAGGAAGCCAATGAAGAGAGGCCAATATAGGTGAGATATGCTCTCTCCTTCTAGTCCCCGTCAGTACTCTAGCTGCAGCATTTTGAATTAACTGAAGGCTTTTTAGGGAACTTTTAGGACAACCTGATAATAATGAATTACAATAGTCCAGCCTAGAGGAAATAAATGCATGAATTAGTTTTTCAGCATCACTCTGAGACAAGACCTTTCTGATTTTAGAGATATTGCGTAAATGCAAAAAAGCAGTCCTACATATTTGTTTAATATGCGCTTTGAATGACATATCCTGATCAAAATGACTCCAAGATTTCTCACAGTATTACTAGAGGTCAGGGTAATGCCATCCAGAGTAAGGATCTGGTTAGACACCATGTTTCTAAGATTTGTGGGGCCAAGTACAATAACTTCAGTTTTATCTGAGTTTAAAAGCAGGAAATTAGAGGTCATCCATGTCTTTATGTCTGTAAGACAATCCTGCAGTTTAGCTAATTGGTGTGTGTCCTCTGGCTTCATGGATAGATAAAGCTGGGTATCATCTGCGTAACAATGAAAATTTAAGCAATACCGTCTAATAATACTGCCTAAGGGAAGCTATATAAAGTGAATAAAATTGGTCTAGCACAGAACCTTGTGGAACTCCATAATTAACTTTAGTCTGTGAAGAAGATTCCCCATTTACATGAACAAATTGTAATCTATTAGACAAATATGATTCAAACCACCGCAGCGCAGTGCCTTTAATACCTATGGCATGCTCTAATCTCTGTAATAAAATTTTATGGTCAACAGTATCAAAAGCAGCACTGGAGGTCTAACAGAACAAGCACAGAGATGAGTCCACTGTCCCAAGGCCATAAGAAGATCATTTGTAACCTTCACTAATGCTGTTTCTGTACTATGATGAATTCTAAAACCTGACTGAAACTCTTCAAATAGACCATTCCTCTGCAGATGATCAGTTAGCTGTTTTACAAACTACCCTTTCAAGAATTTTTGAGAGAAAAAGGAAGGTTGGAGATTGGCCTATAATTAGCTAAGATAGCTGGGTCAATGTGATGGCTTTTTAAGTAATGGTTTAATTACTGCCACCTTAAAAGCCTGTGGTACATAGCCAACTAACAAAGATAGATTGATCATATTTAAGATCGAAGCATTAAATAATGGTAGGGGCTTCCTTGAGCAGCCTGGTAGGAATGGGGTCTAATAAACATGTTGATGGTTTGGATGAAGTAACTAATGAAAATAACTCAGACAGAACAATCGGAGAGAAAGAGTCTAACCAAATACCGGCATCACTGAAAGCAGCCAAAGATAACGATACGTCTTTGGGATGGTTATGAGTAATTTTTTCTCTAATAGTTAAATTTTGTTAGCAAAGAAAGTCATGAAGTCATTACTAGTTAAAGTTAATGGAATACTCAGCTCAATAGAGCTCTGACTCTTTGTCAGCCTGGCTACAGTGCTGAAAAGAAACCTGGGGTTGTTCTTATTTTCTTCAATTAGTGATGAGTAGAAAGATGTCCTAGCTTTACGGAGGGCTTTTTTATAGAGCAACAGACTCTTTTTCCAGGCTAAGTGAAGATCTTCTAAATTAGTGAGACGCCATTTCCTCTCCAACTTACGGGTTATCTGCTTTAAGCTACGAGTTTGTGAGTTATACCACGGAGTCAGACACTTCTGATTTAAAGCTCTCTTTTTCAGAGGAGCTACAGCATCCAAAGTTGTCTTCAATGAGGATGTAAAACTATTGACGAGATACTCTATCTCCCTTACAGAGTTTAGGTAGCTACTCTGCACTGTGTTGTTATATGGCATTAGAGAACATAAAGAAGGAATCATATCCTTAAACCTAGTTACAGCGCTTTCTGAAAGACTTCTAGTGTAATGAAACTTATTCCCTACTGCTGGGTAGTCCATCAGAGTAAATGTAAATGTTATTAAGAAATGATCAGACAGAAGGGAGTTTTCAGGGAATACTGTTAAGTCTTCTATTTCCATACCATAAGTCAGAACAAGATCTAAGATATGATTAAAGTGGTGGGTGGACTCATTTACTTTTTGAGCAAAGCCAGTAGAGTCTAATAATAGATTAAATGCAGTGTTGAGGCTGTCATTCTCAGCATCTGTGTGGATGTTAAAATCGCCCACTATAATTATCTTATCTGAGCTAAGCACTAAGTCAGACAAAAGGTCTGAAAATTCACAGAGAAACTCACAGTAACGACCAGGTGGACAATAGATAATAACAAATAAAACTGGTTTTTAGGACTTCCAATTTGGATGGACAAGACTAAGAGACAAGCTTTCAAATGAATTAAAGCTCTGTCTGGGTTTTTGATTAATTAATAAGCTGGAATGGAAGATTGCTGCTAATCCTCCGCCCCGGCCCGTGCTACGAGCATTCTGACAGTTAGTGTGACTCGGGGGTGTTGACTCATTTAAACTAACATATTCATCCTGCTGTAACCAGGTTTCTGTTAGGCAGAATAAATCAATATGTTGATCAATTATTATATCATTTACCAACAAGGACTTAGAAGAGAGAGACCTAATGTTTAATAGACCACATTTAACTGTTTTAGTCTGTGGTGCAGTTGAAGGTGCTATATTATTTTTTCTTTTTGAATTTTTATGATTAAATAGATTTTTGCTGGTTATTGGTAGTCTGGGAGCAGGCACCGTCTCTACGGGGATGGGGTAATGAGGGGATGGCAGGGGGAGAGAAGCTGCAGAGAGGTGTGTAAGACTACAACTCTGCTTCCTGGTCCCAACCCTGGATAGTCACGGTTTGGAGGATTTAAGAAAATTGGCCAGATTTCTAGAAATGAGAGCTGCTCCATCCAAAGTGGGATGGATGCCGTCTCTCCTAACAAGACCAGGTTTTCCCCAGAAGCTTTGCCAATTATCTATGAAGCCCACCTCATTTTTTGGACACCACTCAGACAGCCAGCAATTCAAGGAGAACATGCGGCTAAACATGTCACTCCCGGTCCGATTGGGGAGGGGCCCAGAGAAAACTACAGAGTCCGACATTGTTTTTGCAAAGTTACACACCGATTTAATGTTAATTTTAGTGACCTCCGATTGGCGTAACCGGGTGTCATTACTGCCGACGTGAATTACAATCTTACCAAATTTACGCTTAGCCTTAGCCAGCAGTTTCAAATTTCCTTCAATGTCGCCTGCTCTGGCCCCCGGAAGACAATTGACTATGGTTGCTGGTGTCGCTAACTTCACATTTCTCAAAACAGAGTCGCCAATAACCAGAGTTTGATCCTCGGCGGGTGTGTCGTCGAGTGGGGAAAAACGGTTAGAGATGTGAACGGGTTGACGGTGTACACGGGGCTTCTGTTTAGGGCTACGCTTCCTCCTCACAGTCACCCAGTCAGCCTGCTTTCCCGGCTGCTCGGGATCTGCCAGGGGGGAACTAACGGCGGTTAAGCTACCTTGGTCTGCACCGACTACAGGGGCCTGGCTAGCTGTAGAATTTTCCACGGTGCGGAGCCGAGTCTCCAATTCGCCCAGCCTGGCCTCCAAAGCTACGAATAAGCTACACTTATTACAAGTACCGTTACTGCTAAAGGAGGCCGAGGAATAACTAAACATTTCACACCCAGAGCAGAAAAGTGCGGGAGAGACAGGAGAAGCCGCCATGCTAAATTGGCTAAGAGCTAGTAGCTACGCTAAGCTAGCGGATTCCTAAAAACACGCAAAGTGAATAATGTGTAAATAATTTATAGGTGATTCAGCAGAAGGAGTGCTTTAGTTAAGGCACGTAAAGATTACACTGGGAAACAAATCGTAATCTAGATAACTAGATCAATCTAACTGCGCAGAGTAAACAGCTAACAGATACAGAAAAACACCACTGTGCTCCGGAACAGGAAGTGATACAATACCGCAGTGAGAGCCAACCAATATCAGAAGGATGTTTCTGTGTAGGCTCTCAGTTGTCCAGGTGGTTTCCATAGTAGAGAAGCTTGAATCTTCGACTGGACTGGGTTGCTTGACGCGAGGACGTTTCGCTTCAAATCGCAGAAGCTTCCTCAGCTAAAAATCTTGCTCTGGAAGTCTGACTTCTGTCTGACTCTTGTAGAGAAGAATAAAACAGAAGCCAACAAAAGCTGGAGTTTTAAACCTAACCAGACCCTTCCTACTGAGAGGCAGACTGCTATACAATATTAGAAGGACATTAAATATTATGAAAGTTGCCAAACTAAACCATGAATCATCAATGCTTCTTAGCCTAGATGCTGAGAAAGCATTTGATAGGGTAGATTGGATATATTTGGAACACTCGCTGGAAAAAATGGGATTTAATTCCAGTTTTGGTAAGTGTATTAAAGTGCTGTACCTGAATCCCACTTCAAAAGTGAGAGTAAATGGATGTGCCTCAGAAGAATTTGAATTAGAGCGCGGGACTAGGCAAGACTGCCCGTTGAGCCCCCTGCTGTTTGCTCTGAGTATAGAACCTTTAGCTGAAATAATTAGAAAAAATCCTAAAATACGAGGAGTAACAGTAGGGGGAACAGAATATAAATTGTCACTGTATGCAGATGATATCATTTTGTATATCACCCAACCATTGACCACATGTCCAGAGCTTTTGAACTGTCTGAGGGAGTTTGGGCAAGTCTCTGGGTACAAAGTTAATGAGTCAAAATCACAGGCTATGATGATAGTAGGGGAGAGACTAAAAGAGCTGGACAAAATAGTCGCATTTAATTGGCCTACACGGGGTTTTAAATATTTAGGGGTCATGATCACACCAAATTTCTCAATTGTACAGTGAGAATTATGGTAATATACTTTCAAATATTAAATTAGATTTGGAACGATGGGATATTCTTCCACTTTCTCTCTTTGGTAGGATTGAATCTGTAAAAATGAACATTTTACCACGTCTGCTATATTTCTTCCAGGCCCTCCCTGTTTGGATACCTGCATCTGTATTCAAATCCATGGATAAAATGATCTCTAAATTTATATGGAAAGGAAAAAAACCTAGAATTCGCAGGAAACTTTTGACTAGCTTAAAAGCAAATGGAGGTTTGGGGCTACCAAATTTTAAGTTCTATTATTGGGCAGCAGAAATGCGAGGGCTTGTGGACTGGGTTGTTCAAGATGTGGAAACCAATTGGATCGGACTAGAGAATTTTGCTTCCCAACCAGTCCCCTTAGAAGTGGCGCCTTTTTTGGAATAAAAAAAATGGAGGGCCCTCCATATTAAAAGTCAGTGGATTCAGTGTACACACCGTGTCTGGCTAATTGTGAGAAAAAAATTAAACTTACCACTTGCAAATTCACGTGTGTCACGGATCACAAAACTTATTGACTTTGAACCGAATAAAATGGATGCAGGTTTCTCAGATTGGGCAGAAAAAGGTTTAATAACTTTACACTAGTTGTTTGATGGGGACATTTTACAATCATTTAAACAACTACAAGATAATTTTGGCTTGTCTTCAAAGCACTTTTACCGTTATTTACAATTAAGGAATTATATAGAGTCAGGAGAACGATGGGAGGACTTAAAAAGGTTGCCATCTCCGACAGAATTATTTTTAATTAAAACCATTGAAGAAAAAAGTAAAAACAAACTTGTATCCAAATTGTATAATCTGTTACAATCTGATTTGTCAGAGAACTCGTTTGATGTAAAGGGAAAATGGGAACTAGAAGCAAATATAATTATTGAAGATAAAGATTGGACCCGGGCATGTGAAAATGTACATAAAACAAATAGCCCAGTTTGGAAAGAATTTAATTGGAAAGTCATGATGCGTTTTTTTTAAGAACTCCCGCAGTGATATTGAAATTTGATGGCACCAACTCAGATTTATGTTGGAGGAACTGTAATCACATTGGAGACCATACACATATTCTTTGGGATTGCCCTGTTTTAAATATATATTGGCAAGGCATTTTATCGGAGATTGGAACCATAATAGGGAAAACTATCCACAGGGACCCCACATACGGCTTCCTGTCAATATTTTTGGGACATGGACTGGAGAAATATGAGATCAAGCTTACTCAGATACTCTTACTTGTAGCAAGGAAAACAATTACGAAGTCCTGGTTAGAAGTTGCACCTCCTACTATAGTTCAATGGCAAGAAAATCACAGCACAGCTCCATCTTACTTTAGATAAATTTAATGATATATGGGCTCCTGTAGTGGGACATTTTGGGTGGTCAAACAAATAATAAACAACAAATTATAAATTTATACGAATACCAATATACCACTCGGATTTTTTTTTCTCTCTCTCTCTATCTCTCTTTATGTATAGAGATCCTCTTTTGGGATACATTTTGTAAATTGTATTTAGATTTATAACAATTTAATTACATTAACAATTTATATTCTGTACTGTAATTTTTTTTTTAGACTGACTGCTGAGAAGCCAGTTCTGTGTTTCTATACATGTCAATCAATTTTCAATTTATTAATTTATATAGCGCCAAATCACGACAAAGTCGCCCCAAGGCGCTTCACATAATTCACAACACAAATTAATCTAAATTCAAAATTAAAAGCAAGAAAAGCACAGTTAAAAGATAAAACACAGTAGAATAAAAAGAAATTACAAAGCAAACACAAACAGATTAAAAAATTAATGATAAGACAGTCTAAAAAAGTGGGTCTTCAGTCTTGATTTAAAAATCTCCACCGTGTCAGACTGCCGAATAACAGCAGGTAGATCATTCCAAAGAGCCGGACCACGGTAGGAGAAGGCTCTATACCCCACAGACTTTTTGTTCATCCTCGGAACACACAGAAGCCCTGCGCCCTGCGAACGCAAAGGCCTCGCAGGTACGTAGGGCTTAACCAAGTCTGCCAAGTAGGAAGGCGCCAGTCCATGAACAATTTTATAAACCAACAATAAAACTTTAAAATCCAATCTGGCAGAAACCGGTAGCCAATGAAGGGATGCCAGAATGGGAGTACGAGGGCTGTCAATAAAGTAACGGTCCTTTTTATTTTTTTCAAAAACTATATGGATTTCATTCATATGTTTTTACGTCAGACATGCTTGAACCCTCGTGCGCATGCGTGAGTTTTTCCACGCCTGTCGGTGACGTCATTCGCCTGTGAGCACTCCTTGTGGGAGGAGTCGTCCAGCCCCTCGTCGGAATTCCTTTGTCTGAGAAGTTGCTGAGAGACTGGCGCGTTGTTTGATCAAAATTTTTTCTAAACCTGTGAGACGCATCGAAGTGGACACGGTTCGAAAAATTAAGCTGGTTTTCAGTGAAAATTTTAACAGCTGATGAGAGATTTTGAGGTGATTCTGTCGCTTTAAGGACTTTTCACGGTGCGAGACATCGCGCAGCGCTCTCAGGCGGCGTCATCAGCCTGTTCAAGCTGAAAACCTCCACATTTCAGGCTCTATTGATCCAGGACGTCGTGAGAGAACAGAGAAGTTTCAGAAGAAGTCGGTTTCAGCATTTTATCCGGATATTCCACTGTTAAAGGAGATTTTTTAATGAAAGACGTGCGGACGGATCCGCGCGTCGGGACGCAGCCGACGCAGTGCGGCGGCACAGGAAAAACACCTCCGTGTTGATAACCATTTGTAAAATCCAGGCAGCTTTTGATGGCTTTCAGTGGAGTGAGTATATGAGAAATTGTTTAACAGGCAGGACATGTTCCAACTTGTCCTTAAGGCTTTCAACAGAGGTGTTTTTCCTGTGACGGAGTGTCGCGGCGGCTGCGTCCCGACGCGCGGACCCATCCGCACGTCTTTCATTAAAAAAATCTCCTTTAACAGTGGAATATCCGGATAAAATGCTGAAACCGACTTCTTCTGAAACTTCTCTGTTCTCTCTCTGTTTCAGAAGAAGTCGGTTTCAGCATTTTATCCGGATATTCCACTGTTAAAGGAGATTTTTTTAATGAAAGACGTGCGGATGGGTCCGCGCGTCGGGACGCAGCCGCCGCGACACTCCGCCACAGGAAAAACACCTCTGTTGAAAGCCTTAAGGACAAGTTGGAACATGTCCTGCCTGTTAAACAATTTCTCATATACTCACTCCACTGAAAGCCATCAAAAGCTGCCTGGATTTTACAAATGGTTATCAACACGGAGGTGTTTTTCCTGTGCCGCCGCACCGCGTCGGCTGCGTCCCGACGCGCGGATCCGTCCGCACGTCTTTCATTAAAAAATCTCCTTTAACAGTGGAATATCCGGATAAAATGCTGAAACCGACTTCTTCTGAAACTTCTCTGTTCTCTCACGACGTCCTGGATCAATAGAGCCTGAAATGTGGAGGTTTTCAGCTTGAACAGGCTGATGACGCCGCCTGAGAGCGCTGCGCGATGTCTCGCACCGTGAAAAGTCCTTAAAGCGACAGAATCACCTCAAAATCTCTCATCAGCTGTTAAAATTTTCACTGAAAACCAGCTTAATTTTTCGAACCGTGTCCACTTCGATGCGTCTCACAGGTTTAGAAAAAATTTTGATCAAACAACGCGCCAGTCTCTCAGCAACTTCTCAGACAAAGGAATTCCGACGAGGGGCTGGACGACTCCTCCCACAAGGAGTGCTCACAGGCGAATGACGTCACCGACAGGCGTGGAAAAACTCACGCATGCGCACGAGGGTTCAAGCATGTCTGACGTAAAAACATATGAATGAAATCCATATAGTTTTTGAAAAAAATAAAAAGGACCGTAACTTTATTGACAGCCCTCGTAATGTGGTCAAACCTTCTACTTTGTGTCAAAATTCTGGCAGCAGCATTCTGCACCAACTGAAGTCCTTGAATGCTAGACTGCGGCAGGCCAGAGAATAAAGCATTACAATAATCAAATCTAGAAGAGACAAATGCGTGAATCAGAGTCTCAGCATCAGCCATAGACAGGATGAGGCGAATATTTGCTATATTTCTCAGATGAACGAAAGCAGTCCTCATAACGTCCCTAATGTGGAGGTCAAAGGACAACGTAGGATCAAAGATTACCCCAAGGTTCCTCACTTTGTCAGTATGATGTATAACACATGAACCTAGGCTAAGCACCAGCTGATCAAATTGGTGCCGATGTCTTGCTGGGCCAAGAACCATCATTTCAGTCTTATCAGAGTTCAAAAGTAGAAAGTTGCTAGACATCCAACTTCTCACTGCTGCAAGACAGTCCTGTAAAGATTTTATGTGGACAGGATTTCCAGCAGCTATCGGCATATACAACTGAGTATCATCAGCATAACAATGAAAAGCAACCCCGAAATGCCGCAAAATGTTCCCAAGGGGTGCCATATACAGGGAAAAAAGCAAGGGACCCAGAACAGATCCTTGCAGAACCCAGAACTTCATGCCCTTAAAGTCAGAGGTAGTGTCATTGCACAAAACACAATGGGAACGACCAGACAGATAAGACGTCAGCCACACAAGAGCAGTTCCAGTAATCCCGAAACAGTTTTCCAGCCTATCAAGTAGAATATGATTATCAACTGTGTCAAACGCAGCACTGAGATCCAACAACACCAATGCTGTATTAGTATCCGAGTCCATTGCTTGCAGAAGATCATTAACTACTTTAATAAGTGCTGTTTCTGTGGAGTGATGTCTTCTAAAAGCAGACTGCAGTGGCTCAAAAAGGTCATTCTCAGTAAGATAGTCCACAAGCTGCCATGAAACCACTTTTTTACAGAATTTTAGAGCAGAATGATAGATTTGATATCGGCCTATAATTTTTCAATTCACCAGGATCAAGATTAGATTTCTTGAGTAGTGGTTTAACCACTGCAGATTTAAAACAATTTGGAACAGATCCAGAGTTTAAAGAAAGGTTAACAATTTCCAGCACAGTCGGCCCAAGAATGGGCCAAAGATCCTTAAACAATTTTGTTGGTATAGGATCAAATAAACAAGTTGTGCTTCTAGTAGACATCACGAGTTTCGTCAGCACACCTTGTGAGATACTGTTAAATTCCGTGAATCTAGGTAGCACCTCAGTAGTAGTCCCCAGCTCAGTAGCTGGATACAATGATTCAACCAAAGTATGCTGAGATGTGCTCAACCTAATATCTTCTATTTTCTTTTCGAAATAGTCCAGAAAATCCTGTGCTGAAAAAGGAGAATGACCAACAGGTGGCTGTCCATGAATAAGAAATGCCACCGTATCAAACAAGAAATTTGAGTTATGCTTGTTTTTGTTGATCAATTCAGAATAATACGCCTGCTTCGTAGCCAATAAAGCATGCTCTAAAATAGCTTCACGCCACGCAAGGTGAAACACCTCTAGTTTGGAACTACGCCATTTCCGTTTCAACCCTCTAGCCTTCTTCCTAAGGTCACGCAAATAACTATTGAACCAGGGTGTCTGTGCTTTGGGAAGGCGTGGCTTTAATAGAGGAGGCGCAATCTTATCAAGTGTGGTTTTTAGCACTAAATTCAGGCTATCTGCAAGACTGTCTACTGACTGAAATTTCATCAAGCTTGAAGTTAGGATTTCAGGTAGTCTCGCTTCGAGTTCAGTCAAAGTTGAAGGTTTAATTTGTCACCGCAATGATAGGCAAGGTTGTTGCTCCACTAAACGCGGCAGCGTAATTGTAAACCTAACGAGTGGTCAGAGACCGCTGATGCAAGAGGCAGGATGTCGATATTTGTGACAGCAAGGCCACGTGCAAGAACCAAATCCAGAGTATTACCACTGATATGCGTTGAACCATGAATGAACTGCCGAAATGCTAGTGCATCCATGATTTCCATAAATGATTTACCGAGGGGATCAGAGAGCTTATTTATATGAATTATTAAAGTCACCAATAATCAAAATATTGTCAACACTAGTTGAAAGACTAGAGATGAACGTGCCAAATTCATCTAAAAAATCAGAATATGGGCCAGGAGGCCTGTAGACAGTGACAATATAACATAGCTGATTTCCAGTTTTATGACCTTGAGAGTACTTAGCATCATGGGCATAAGGGAGAATCAGATGCTCAAATTAATTATATTTCTGACCCCCAACAGTTACTAAAGTAAACCTGGATTTAGAAATAAAAGCAACACCCCCGCCTTTCTTCACATCACGTGAAACGTGACTAAAAGTGTACTCCGGTGGGCAGGCCTCATTCAGAGGAAGGACAGCTGTGGATTTAATCCAGGTTTCACATAATCCAAGCATATCCAGACGATGATCCACAATTAAGTCATTCACCAGCAATGACTTCAGAGACAATGATCTGATGTTAATGAGACCCAAACTAAGGATCTCGGTGGGATCAGCAGGTTTAATGAAGTCATGCAGAAGTTCTGCTCCTCAGCAGCCAGTGAAGCAGCGTGTTTCAACGGCCGGAGGAGCTCAGGTGAAACGCCGCGTCTGCGAGCCCGCAGACGACAGCACCGGCGTAAAAACTCCACAGCCCGGCGAGAGGCAGCAGCGGGAATCTGCGGCACAAACGGGCACAGCTTTAGCGGAGCCGGTCCGGTCATCAGTTCAGGAAAAAGAATGTTAGAAGTAAAAGGGTGTTATCAGCATACATTACAATGCAATGCTCGGTGTTCAGTGCTTTTTATACCTGAAATTGAGGGTGTGACCTCATCACTACTGCAAATAGTTCCATTGCCAAATCAAATAGCATTGGTGAAAGAGTGCACCCCTGATGGTTTGCAAGGGGATGATATTAAATAGTTGGTGGAGACCTCTACCATTGGGTCATTATTGTTGGGAAAGTGTAGGTACACGGACCCACAACAGGGGGCGCAAATGAACGGACAATGGAGGAGGTCAAATAACAACACTTTACTGTTGTGAATGGGCACAACAAATACAACAGATTACAACAATAGACAAAAGCCAAATCACAAAAGGTGTCATGTGGGCAGGCTCGAAGATAGGAGACGTCTGTCCAAAGCAGAACCGGAACCACACGATTTCCTCCGCCACCAGACCCCGGGAATACTGGAGCCGCCAAGTCCCGAACTCCCAGGTGGCCACTGCCTCCGCGTGTCGGACCTGGTACTGCTGGCGAGGAACAAAAAACAATTAAATGTGGGCGCGTTTGCACCCAGCAATCCGCACGGCAGGAAAACTACCTCCACCTCTCGTTGGAAAAGGAGTCAGCTAAACAACGCACAAAAGTCACAAAAGATCACTGTCAAACAGTCAGCTGAGTACGTTACCTTCCAGGTAGAACGATATCTCGGCAAAGAGGTGGAGACGTCGTCCTGCTGATGTACCCCTGCTGATCGGATGATTGGTAGCAGCTGTTGCAGGTGATGCGTGACAGCTGTCACCCTGGCTGCTCCTGTGAGGCGGCTGCGCCCTCTGGTGCCTGGAGCCCGCACTCCAGACAGGGCGCCCTCTGGTGGTGGGCCAGCAGTACCTCCTCTTCTGGCGGCCCACACAACAGGACCCCCCCCTCAACGGGCGCCTCCTGGCGCCCGACCAGGCTTGTCCGGGTGGCGGCGGTAGAAATCGGCCAGGAGGACCGGGTCCAGGATGAAGCTCCTCTTCACCCAGGAGCGTTCTTCGGGACCGTACCCCTCCCAGTCCACCAAATACTGGAAGCCCCGGCCCATCCTACGGACATCCAAGAGCCGGCGTACAGTCCAAGCCGGCTCGCCATCGATGATCCGGGCAGGAGGCGGCGCTGGACCCGGAGTACAGAGGGGTGAGGTGTGGTGCGGTTTGATTCGGGACACATGAAACACAGGATGGATCCGCAGTGAGGTCGGAAGCTGAAGACACCTGGCTGTTATGGGCATACTCGATCCAGGCCAAATGGGTACTCCAGGCCGCCGGGTGCGCGGCAGTCACGCAGCGCAAGGCCTGTTCCACCTCCTGGTTTACCCGTTCTGCTTGCCCGTTGGTCTGAGGGTGGTACCCGGACGAGAGACTCACCGTGGCCCCCAGTTCCCGGCAGAAGCTCCTCCAGACTTGCGAGGAGAACTGGGGACCGTGATCGGAGACGATGTCTGTTGGAATCCCATGCAGCCGGACGACGTGGTGGACCAGGAGGTCAGCTGTCTCCTGGGCTGTTGGGAGCTTCGGGAGGGCCACAAAGTGGGCCGCCTTGGAGAATCGGTCCACTATCGTGAGGATGGTGGTGTTACCCTGGGACGGTGGGAGGCCCGTGACAAAATCCAGGCCGATGTGGGACCAGGGGCGATGAGGCACAGGCAGCGGCTGGAGTAGTCCTGATGCCCTGCGATGGTCAGCCTTGCCCCTGGCGCAGGTGGTGCAGGCCTGGATATAATCCTGGACGTCGGCCTCTAGGGACGCCCACCAGAAGTGCTGCCGGACAACTGCCACGGTTCTTCGCACTCCTGGATGACAGGAGAGCTTGGAGCCGTGACAGAAGTCCAGGACTGCAGCCCTAGCTTCTGGTGGGACGTATAGTTTGTTCTTCTGCCCAGTTCCGGGGTCCGGGCTTCGTGCCAGGGCCTCCCGGACGGTTCTCTCTACGTCCCAGGTGAGGGTGGCCACGATAGTGGACTCCGGGATGATGGGTTCCGGTGGATCCGACAACTCCGCTTTGACTTCATCTTCATGTACCCGGGACAAGGCATCCGATCTCTGGTTTTTGGTCCCGGGACGGTAGGTGATCCGGAAGTCAAAACGGCCGAAGAACAGTGACCAGCGGGCTTGCCTGGGGTTCAGCCGCTTGGCGGTCCTGATATACTCCAGGTTCCGGTGGTCAGTGAAAACCGTGAATGGCACGGACGTTCCCTCCAACAGATGTCTCCACTCTTCAAGAGCCTCTTTCACCGCAAGGAGTTCTCGATTGCCGACGTCATAGTTCCGTTCGGCCGGGGTCAACCTGCGGGAAAAATAGGCACACGGGTGAAGGACCTTATCGGTCTTCCCGCTCTGGGAAAGCACAGCTCCTATCCCTGAGTCCGAGGCGTCCACTTCAACCACTAACTGGCGACTAGGATCGGGCTGCACCAGAACGGGTGCAGATGAGAAGCGTCGTTTCAACTCCTTGAATGCTGCATCGCAACGATCCGACCAGGTGAAGGGGACTTTTGGTGAGGTCAGGGCTGTCAGGGGGCTAACTACCTGACTGTAGCCCTTAATGAACCTCCTGTAGAAATTTGCAAAGCCGAGGAACTGTTGCAGCTTCCTACGGCTAGTGGGTTGGGACCAGTCTCTCACCGCCGCAACCTTGGCCGGATCAGGAGCGACGGAGTTGGGGGAGATGATAAACCCCAGGAAGGACAAAGAAGTGCGGTGAAACTCGCACTTCTTGCCCTTCACAAACAGCCGGTTCTCCAACAACCGCTGCAGGACCTGACGTACATGCCGGACATGAGTCTCAGGATCCGGAGAAAAGATGAGTATATCGTCTAGATATACGAAGACGAATCGGTGCAGGAAATCCCGCAAGACATCATTAACCAATGCTTGGAACGTCGCGGGGGCGTTTGTGAGGCCGAACGGCATGACCAGGTACTCAAAGTGACCTAAGGGGGTGTTAAATGCCGTCTTCCACTCGTCTCCCTTCCGGATCCAAACCAGGTGATACGCATTTCTAAGATCTAGCTTCGTGAATATTTGGGCTCCATGCAGGGGCGTGAACACTGAATCCAACAAGGGCAACGGGTATCGATTACGAACCGTGATTTCGTTCAGTCCCCTATAATCAATGCATGGACGAAGTCCGCCGTCTTTTTTACCCACAAAAAAGAAACCTGCACCCATCGGGGAGGTGGAATTCCGGATCAACCCGGCGGCAAAAGAGTCCCGGATGTAGGTCTCCATTGATTCGCGCTCAGGTCGTGAGAGGTTGTACAGCCTGCTGGACGGGAACTCAACGCCTGGAACCAAATCAATGGCACAATCGTACGGACGGTGGGGGGGAAGGGTGAGCGCCAGATCCTTACTGAACACATCCACAAGGTCATGGTACTCCACCGGCACCGTCCCCAGATTGGGCGGGACTCTGACCTCCTCCTTAGCCTGGGAACCGGGAGGAACCGAGGAACCTAAACATACCCGATGGTAGGTCTCGCTCCACTGAACCACTACCCCGGACGGCCAATCGATCCGGGGATTGTGTTTTAACATCCAGGGGAACCCTAGAATCATGCGGGAGGTGGCAGGAGTCACAAAAAACTCGATCTCCTCCCGGTGATTTCCTGACACCACCAGAGTTACTGGTGGTGTCTTATGTGTGATTAGAGGGAGTAGGGAGCCATCTAGTGCCCGCACCTGCACAGGCGAGGTAAGCGCCACCAGAGGGAGCCCTACCTCCCTGGCCCATCTGCTGTCTAACAGATTCCCTTCAGAGCCCGTGTCCACCAGTGCTGGGGCCTTCAGGGTTAAATCCTCATAAAGGATTGTCACTGGGAGTCGTGTGGCAATATGGGTATGTCCCACGTGAATGTTTTGGCCCACCTCTAACCCAGTGTCTAGGGGCGGGCGTTGGTGTTTTAACCGCTCGGGGCAGTCCCTTACTTGATGCTCTATTGAGCCACAAACAAAGCACGCTCCGCGGGCCAGCCTCCTCTGTCTATCTGGTGCCCTAAATGTGGCCCTGCTCGTGTCCATAGCTTCGTCAACAGGGGGAGCTGTCACCACACGGAGCGTAGAGGCCGTGGAGCGTGGGGAGGGCGGAACTCGGTCGGAACCGGAAGGGAGAGGGACGCCGCGTGCCCGGCCACGCCCTTCGTCTCGTTCCCGACGGCGTTCTTCTAACCGATTGTCTAATCGTATAATGAGATCAATAAGCCCGTCTAAATCCCGCGGTTCGTCCTTGGCCACCAGGTGCTCTTTCAGGACCAACGACAGTCCGTTTACGAAGGCGGCGCGGAGGGCAGTGTTATTCCAGCCGGACCTCGCAGCCGCGATGCGGAAGTCGGCTGCATAAGCAGCTGCGCTCCGGCGCCCCTGTCTCATTGACAGCAGCACGGCTGAAGCGGTCTCTCCTCTATTTGGGTGATCGAACACTGTTCTGAACTCCCTCACAAACCCATCATATGTCAGAAGGAGCCGTGAATTTTGCTCCCAGAGCGCTGTAGCCCAAACGCGTGCCTTGCCGCGAAGCAGATTAATCACATAAGCTATCTTACTAGCATCAGTCGCGTACATGACGGGACGTTGTGCGAAGACGAGCGAACACTGCATAAGAAAGTCCGCGCATGTCTCCACACAACCCCCGTACGGCTCTGGAGGGCTTATGTATGCTTCAGGGGAAGGTGGGAGGGGTCGTTGAACTACATGTGGAACGTCACTGTTGCGCACAGGATCGACAGGAGGGGGAGCCGCAGCAGCGCCCTGAGGGCGCGCCTCCACCTGCGCTGCGAGAGCCTCCACCCTGCGGTTAAGGAGGACGTTCTGCTCGGTCATCAGATCCAGCCGAGCCGTAAAAGCGGTGAGGATTCGCTGCAACTCACCGACCATTCCTCCTGCAGACGCGTGTGCGCCCTGCTCTTCCATTGGCCGTTCAACAGCCGGTTGACGCCCCTCGGGGTCCATGACGTTGGCTGAGATATCCTGTTGGGAAAGTGTAGGTACACGGACCCACAACAGAGGGCGCAAATGAACGGACAATGGAGGAGGTCAAATAACAACACTTTACTGTTGTGAATGGGCACAACAAATACAACAGATTACAACAATGGACAAAAGCCAAATCACAAAAGGTGTCGTGTGGGCAGGCTCGAAGATAGGAGACGTCTGTCCAAAGCAGAACCGGAACCACACGATTTCCTCCGCCACCAGACCCCGGGAATACTGGAGCCGCCAAGTCCCGAACTCCCAGGTGGCCACTGCCTCCGCATGTCGGACCTGGTACTGCTGGCGAGGAACAAAAAACAATTAAATGTGGGCGCGTTTGCACCCAGCAATCCGCACGGCAGGAAAACTACCTCCACCTCTCGTTGGAAAAGGAGTCAGCTAAACAACGCACAAAAGTCACAAAAGATCACTGTCAAACAGTCAGCTGAGTACGTTACCTTCCAGGTAGAACGATATCACGGCAAAGAGGTGGAGACGTCGTCCTGCTGATGTACCCCTGCTGATCGGATGATTGGTAACAGCTGTTGCAGGTGATGCGTGACAGCTGTCACCCTGGCTGCTCCTGTGAGGCGGCTGCGCCCTCTGGTAGCCCGCACTCCAGACAGGGCGCCCTCTGGTGGTGGGCCAGCAGTACCTCCTCTTCTGGCGGCCCACACAACAATTATAAAGTGTCTCAATCAAAAGTAATTACAGAGGCCAAAGTGAGATAGCACATCAAATAAATAGCTCAACTCCACTCTGTCAAATGCTTTTTTTTTTAGCATCTAAAGACAGAATGATGGCATCAGGGGTTCCCTCCCTTGCATGTATCAAATTCAACACCCTTCTGAATATTATGGAAGGCTTGGCGGTTCTTCACAAAACCATTTTGATCTTGGTTGATTACAGTTGGGAGCACCAGTTCCAGTCTTCTAGCCATTACTTCAGCTGTAATCTTGGCATCTATGTTAAGCAGTGAAATGAGCCTATATGAAATGCAATTGGTAGGGACTTATTGGGTTTCAAAATAAGTGTTATCAGCTCACTCCTCGGGGCATTTTGGGGATGACCCTGTCGAAAGGCCTCCTGAAACACAGCTAAAAGAAGTTCAATTAATTTAACTTTAGATATCTTATAAATGTTGACAGGGAGACCATTGGGGCCTGCAGCTCTATCTCCCCTCATATTGATAACAGCATCAGCAATTTCTGATGCATCTAGTTTCCTATCCATATGTTCTTTAAAATCATCTGGTATGGAAGGGATATAGAGTTCGTTCAGGAAATAAGGTTGTGTTTCCAAATTTTCTGAAGATTCAGATGTATATAATATGTTGTAGTAGATGGAAAAAGTATCATTAATTTCCTGAGGGTCTGTTGTTATTGCTCCACTCTGAGTTTGAATTGCAGTATTTGCCCTGTCCTCATCCATTTTCTTTATTCGCCAAGCCAACAATCACCCCGCTTTTTCACCTTGTACATAGAGCCAGATTAAACCATTTTCTGATTTTGATGTAGACAATTCCTCATATTGGGCTTTAAGTAATGTTAATTCTTTTTACTTTTGTGGAGCCATCCAAAAAGGTCTCTCTTTCCAGCGGTCTAATTTTGTGGTCAAGCTCGTTCATTTTTAATTTGAGTTTGTTTGTTTTTGAACCAGTATAAGATATAATCATACCTCGGATGTATGCCTTAAAGGCCTCCCATCTGACAATAGCAGATATCTCATCCGTAGTTGTAATAAAGAACAAATCAATTTGTGCAGGAAATTCAAAACGGAAAGCCATCTGGGATGAAATCTCCGTCTAGGAGTGCATTTAACTACCCCTTGGGCTCTATATACAAGTGAAGTGGGAGAGCGGTCTGACAGTAGTATGCTGTTATATTTGCATTCTATCACAGAGGAGAACATAGAGCTAGAAATCAGAAAATAATCTATGCGTGAGTATGACTTAAATCGAAAAGAGTAGCAGGACAATTCTAGTTTATCTGAGTTTAACTTCCTCCAGGGGTCACACAAGTTTGCATTCTTTATATACTGTAACAGCCTCTTCCTACTTTGTATATAAGAGGAGTCCACCGCAGTTAACTGCTCCAATTTAGGGTCTAAAGTTCAATTGAAATCATGTGCTATAAGAACCTTCCCTGAGAGATAAGAAATTAATAAAAAGATAAATTTTCAAAGAATTTGAGATTGTCATTATTCAAGGCATATATGTTAATCATCTTTATCTTTTATTTATCAATGTACACTTGTGCTCAAAAGTTTACATACCCTGGAAGAATTTTAGATTTTTTTATTTGCCATTTTTCAGAGAATATGAATGATAACACCAAAACTTTTTTCACTCATGGTTACTGGTTGTGTGAAGCTAATTATTGTCAAACAGTTGTTTACTCTTTTTAATCATAATGACAATCAGTGATGCCAGTAACGCATTACTCTAATCTGACCTTTTTTTTCAGTCATGAGTAATCTGACGTGTTAATCTTTCCAAATCATTAATCAGTGTTATGACCCTGAGGTCACATGTAGTTTTGTTTGTGGCATATGAGTGTATTTACCCTACCCACCTAGGTGAGGCGCTGCTTATTCTGTGTGTGTGTGTGTGTGTGTGTGTGTGTGTGTGTCTTTCTTGTTGTAGGTGAGCTTGTACAGATGGCACCAGCTGATTGGTCCAGCAATGGCCCAGTTATAACAATCAGATTAAAGTTACTTCTCCAAGTCACTGTGCGTTACTATTATTTTTGTATTGTGGGTCGATTGCAGCATTAAAACTGGCTCAAGGGCAGGGGGAGGTCAGGGTTCAACTGAACTGCCCACTTCACTCACTTTCAGCGAGCTGCGACCTTTTCATCTGCTGTTTTGTTCAGCAGCTCTGAGTTGAAGAAGCAGCCATCGTCCCTCAAAGCGGGGTGGTGGCAGACAGTACACTTGTACTAAGCTTTACAAAGATTTTTTTACGCTTTTATTTTTTTGCTTTTTTTTTTTTCCTTTTGCTGGTCTGTGTTTCCTCGCTAAAAACAGCTGATCCACGATGCATTAACAACAAATACTACCGCTTTTTTCCCCACCCAAATGCACCTAAAGTTTTTTGCTGAGGAAGACATGACATAAAAAAAACACAGATAAAACTTTCTTACCTGTCATTCTGGTTGTGCTACACATTATCCATTCTTAATGCTCAGGAACCAGCGACAAATCCAGTTAGAAAGGGGACATGGGTGGGTGGGAGACACAGCTCCCACAACACCCCTAGATTAAAGGTCCACTTTTGAAGACAATATTTCATGCCACTACTACTGCTACTACTTAATAATAATAATTCAACAACTAAAATGTTGATAAAGAATTAAAATATTAGAAAGAATTTAATAGTTACATTTATAAACAATGTAGGTTAGAAACGGTAAGTTTTACTGTTACAGTGCTGTCAACAGTTAGATATGAGGTCAAGAAAGATGTCTATTTTATTTTTATTAAACAAGTATTTATGTTCAGGGTGACTATAAAGTGAGTATTAGCAAAACGGGCTATCATTTTCATGTTGAGGTGGCAGGGGGGTGTTGTCGGCAGCTGCTGAAAGTAACTAACAAACTAACTAGTAATCTAACTTGGTTACTTCTACAATTGAGTAGTCAGTAAAGTAACTAAGTTTTTCAAGGAGTAATCAGTAATTGGATTACTTTTTCAAAGTAACTGTGGCAACACTGATGACAACAGAAACTACCCAAATGACCCTGATCAAACGTTTACATACCCCAGTTCTTATTACAGTGCATTGCCCCCTTTTACATGAATGACAGCTTGGAGTCTTTTGTGGTAGTTGTGCACGAGGTTCTTTATTTTCTGCCCATTCTTCTTGCCAAAAGCCTCCATTTCCTGTAAATTCCTGGGCTGTCTTGCATGAACTGCACGTTTGAGATCTCCTCAGAGTGGCTCAATGATACTGAGATCAGGAGAATGAGATGCCCATTCCAGAACCTTCACTTTATTCTGCTGTAGCCAATGACCTGGCCTTGTGTTTTGGCTCGTTGTCATGTTGAAACATCCAAGTACATCCCATGCGCAGATTCCAGCCTGATGAATGCCAGTGTTCCTCCAGTATTTTCTGATAACATGCTGAATTAATCCTGCCATCAATTCTGACCAAGTTTCCTGTGCCTTTGTAGCTCACACATCCCCCAAACATCAGCAACCCACCTCCATGCTTCACAGTAGGAAGGGTGTACCTTTCATCATAGGCCTTGTTGACTCCTTTCCAAAAGTAACTTTTATGGTTGTGGATAAAAAGTTCAATTTTGGTCTCATCACTCCAAATGACTTTGTTCTCTGTGCTGTTTAGTGTATTGTAAACTGGACACTTTGTGGCATTTATATAGTAATGGCTTTCTTCTGGCAACTCAACCATGCAGCCCTTGTATTTCTTCAAGTGCCTCCTTATTGTGCATCTTGAAACAGTCACACCACTTTTTTCAGAGAATCCTGTATTTCAGCTGAAGTTATTTGGAGGTTTTCTTTGCATTCCAAACAATTTTTCTGGCAGTTGTTGCTGAAATTTCTGTTAGTCTCCCTGACCATGGTTTGGTTTCAACAGAATCCCTTATTTCCCACTTCTTAATTAGAGTTTGAACACTGCTGATTGCCATTCTTGGTCTCTTGGATATCATTTTATATCCCTTTCCTGTTTTATACAGTTCAGTTGCCTAAGGAGAAAAGGACTTGTACCGATTGGCCAGACAAAGGGACAGAGCTGGAAAGGATGTGCAGCAGGTTAGGGTGGTAAAAGATGCAAATGGTAATGTGCTGACAAGTGAGGAGAGTGTGCTGAGAAGGTGGAGGGAATATTTTGAAGAGCTGATGAATAAATAAAATGGGCGAGAGAAAAGGCTGGATGATGTGGTGAGAGTAAATCAGGAAGTACAAGAGATTAGTAAGGAAGAAGTGAGGGCTGCTATGAAGAGGATGAAGAGTGGAAAGGCAGTTGGTCCAGATGACATTCCAGTGGAGGCATGGAAATGTCTAGGAGAGATGGCAGTAGAGTTTCTAACCAGATTGTTTAATAAAATCTTGGAAAGTGAGAGGATGCCTGAGAAGTGGAGACGAAGTGTGCTGGTTCCTATTTTCAAGAACAAGGGTGATGTGCAGAGCTGCAGTAACTACAGAGGCATGGTCAGATGGGTGCTCCAGGCCGTCGGGTGCGCGTAAGTAACGCAACGGAGGGCCTGCTCCAGCTCCTGGTTGGCCCGCTCTGCCTGTCCGTTTGTCTGAGGGTGATACCCGGACGAGAGACTCACGGTGGCCCCCAGTTCCCTGCAGAAACTCCTCCAGACCTGGGAGGAGAACTGAGGGCCACGGTCTGAGACGATGTCCGCTGGTATCCCATGCAGATGCACAACGTGGTGGACCAGGAGGTCTGCTGTCTCCTGGGCCGTAGGGAGCTTCAGGAGGGCTACGAAGTGGGCCGCCTTGGAGAACCGGTCCACTATCGTGAGAATGGTGGTGTTGCCCTGGGACGGCGGGAGGCCCGTGACAAAGTCCAGGCCGATGTGGGACCAGGGGCGGTGAGGCACCGGTAGGGGCTGGAGGAGTCCTGAAGTCCTCTAGTGGTCAGCCTTGCCCCTGGCACAGGTGGTACAGGCCTGGACGTAGTCCCGGACGTCGGCCTCCATAGACGCCCACCAGAAGCGCTGCTGGACTACCGCCATGGTCCTGCGCACCCCGGGATGACAGGAGAGCTTGGAACCATGGCAGAAGTCTAAAACGGCAGCTCTGGCTTCCGGTGGGACGTACAGTTTGTTCTTCGGGCCAGTCCCCGGGTCCGGGTTCCGTGTCAGGGCCTCCCGGACGGTCTTCTCCACGTCCCAGGTGAGGGCGGCCACGACAGTGGACTCGGGGATGATGGTCTCTGTGGGGTCTGACAACTCGGCCTTGGCCTCCTCTTCATGCACCCG